>NC_135812.1:108827780-109095721 GCF_964213995.1 Mustelus asterias | reverse complement strand
GATGCTCAGAAGGTGAATAAATTCAAAACTGAGATTGCTGGATTAAGGAATGTGGAGAAGGGTAAGAAAATGAAGTTAGTGTAGAAGATCAACTGTGATCTTACTGACTGGCAAAGTACTATTCCTTATTCACTTATTAAACTCTCTTCACACGATAACACTCTATGTAGAATCCTTAATGCAATCAAACATTGCAAGGTGACTCCCAGCAGCATTCATTGTCAGACAGCAATTGACACTGAAAAGATAAGGAAGTGGTAGAATATGTGACAAAAACTTGGTGAAAACTAGGAATTAAGGAACATCTTAAAGGAAGAGACAGGTAGAGAAGTGAAGCAATTTCAGGAGGGAATTCCAGAGCTTGGGGCCGAGCAAGTTGAAGGTGCAGCTGCCACGATGGAGCAATTAAAATTGGGATGCTGAAGATAGCAGAATGGAGAAATGCAGAGAACTGGGAGGGTTATGGAACTGGGGATTACAGAGATAAGGAGGAGCAAGACTGTGGGGGGAGGATTTAAACACAAGAATGAGATTTTTTAAATCAAAGTGTTGCCTGACTGGAAGCCAATGTGTAGGTCAGTGAGCACGGGGATGATAGAGGAATGGGACTTGGGGTGAGTACACAAAGTATCAGAATTTGGACGATCTCAAGTTTACAGGGGGTTGAAGAGGGAAGGCAGGCCAGGAATGTATTAGAACAGTCAGCCTGGAGGTGATAGTCATGGGTGAGGGTTTCAGCAGAAAATGAGGCAGAGGAAGAGACAGGTGATGACACAGAGGTGAAAGTAGACTTTTGGTGATGGGGTGGACTTATGGTCAGGAGACCAGCTTAGTAGAGGAGGAGTGAGTGAGTTAAGGAGGGATTGGAACACAAGGATGAGAATTTTAAAATGGATATGCTAGGGGAGAACCTCAATTCACCAGAGGCTGGGGATATTCAAATAAGACAGGCAAACTGTGATATCTTGTGTAAAGGAGCAGCTGAGACAACAATTAGCCTCCTCCCCACATGCATGGGCACAGAAAATATCCTGTGTCCAAGTGAAAGGAGAGTTTTGTTTTTACTAAAACATGATGTTGGTTTAGTTTGGTGTGCCGTGCAGCCGATTGGTTTGAGTTGATGAACCGCGGCATTTACCTTAACTATGGGATTATTATTGGGCAAACACAGCTGGGACAGAGCTCTTCTGTACTCATACCATGATTAACACTCTGTCGAGTCCAGACCATGATTAATTACTTTGGGAATAGCTCAGAAGAAAAGCCATCTGTTTAGAACAGTGGCAGCATTTAACTGGCAACAGCAAACTGACACCATCATAGCCTGGGGTAGGAAGAAAACTGATCACAGCACGGGACAAATAATATTTGATGGGGAAAGATGGTGCTGTGGAAAGAGCAAGCTCCATCTGGAACAATCCATATTGTCCACTCTTCTGGTCCAGTTCTCAGAAGTTCACTTATTAACCCAGTTGTACCTCAATTCAGTCTCTAAACAGCTAGACCCAGGGAACCAGCCTCCCCCGGCCCCCTCCATCCACCTCACCACAACTAAGCCAGCTTCCCCCAGTCGGTGTAGCCAGCACTCCCAGAATATTCACTGCACCCAAAGAAATATAATTGTGCAAAATAATGTTCAAGCATATCAGAATGCTTTGTAAATTAGAAGGGGTCTTGATGGTCAAACATTGTTTTAAAAGGGGTCTTCCTGTGACTCGCCCTTTAGAAGGGGTCCTGATGGTGCATTTGCTGAACTTATCTTGCTGCAACAGAGTGAGGAAGTCATCCAGAGCAACAACACAAATAGCAAGTGTATCTTAGGCTACTCTCCCACTCAGTGCTGTAAGCAGGTGTCATTGTGGCCACGAAGGACATCATTGCATCAACAGATCTCCCTGTGGGCTTTGTGGAGTATAAGTTCCCCTTTTAAGTGGGCGGGAGCTCACCCAATGAGAAATGAGCAGTGGGAGTTTAAAACCCGCACTCACAGCCTGGACTGGGTGTGGAGCTCAGGACTTGTGTTGCTGTAAGCAATGAGCAAGGCTTTTTCTTTATGTTAAATAAAGCAGTGCGATAGTGGAAGACTGGCCCTTGGTGACAAGGGTAAACAGGATTTTTTTGCCTCCTCCTGGCAACTTTCATCACAACACAAAACCCCAGGAAATAGAAACAGGAGTAGGCCACCAGGCCCTTCATCCTGCCCTGCCATTCAATATGATCATGGCTGACCTATGCTGCCCTCAACTCTTTTTCTGTGCCATTTCCCCATAGCCATCTGTTTCTCAATCTATCAAATATTTATCCACCTCCACTTTAAATAATTCTAATGATCCTGCATCCACTACTCTTTGGGGCAAAGAATTCCAGAGATTCACCACCCTCTGTGAGAAGAAATTTCTATGAACCTCAGTTTTAAATGACCGGCCCTTTATCTTGTAGCGATGTCTCCTTGTTCGAGACTCTCCCACTAGTGAAAACATCTCGCCATCTACCCTGTCAAGCCCCTCAGGATCTTTGAATAAGGTCACCCTCACTCTTTAACCTCCAAGGAACGCAGACCCAGACTATTTAGTCTCTCTTGATAGGACAACCCTCTCATCCCAGGAATTAATTAGCCTGGTGAATCTTCTTTGGACTGCCTCCAATGTTACTTACAGCACTTAAGGTGCAGATCCAGGTACTTTTAGAAAGAGTTTATGGTCTCTGCCTTCACATCATGGGCAGTGATTTCCAGATATCCACCATCCTCTGCATTAGAAAGTTCTCCCTCATGTCCCCACTATAATTTCTGCCACAGCTTGAATCTACATCCCTGGTTCTGAATTCTCCACTAAGGGAAACAATTTTATCCTGTTCACTCTATCTCTTCCACTCATAATTCTGTGCACCTCTATCAAGATACTCCTCAGTATTCTTTGTCTCAAGGAAAATAACCCCAATCTATCCAATCTCTCCTCATAGCTACACTTTTCTAGCCCCGGAAACATTCTTGTAAACCTCCTCTGCACTCTCTCCAGAGCAATTACATCCTTCCTATAATATGGAGATCAGAACTACACACTTGTTGGACCTGCCTGCTAGCTTTTTGTGATTCATATACAAGAACACCTAGATCCCTCTGCACTTCATTCACCTACAATCTCTCTCCATTTAGGTAATAATCTGCCTTTTGATTCCTCCTAATGAAGGGCATGACCTCACACTTGCCCACATTAAACTCCATTTGCTAGGTTTTCATCCAGTCACCCAATCTATCTATATCTCATTGCAGAATCCCAATATCCTCATCACAACCTGCCCTTCCAACTATCTTGGTATCATCAGCAAGTGTGGAAACCTTACATTCTGTTCTCCTTCCTCCAGATAATTAATGCAAATAGTGAACAATTGCGGGCCAATGACTGATCCCTGCAGTACTCCACTAGTTATATCTTTGAAATGACCCATTTATTCCAACTCTGTTTTCTGTGTGACAGCCAGTTTTCAATCCACACTAACTCACTTCCTCCAATTCCATAGAACAAACATAGAACATAGAACATTACAGCGCAGAACAGGCCCTTCGGCCCACGATGTTGCACCGACCAGTTAAAAAAAAACTGTGACCCTCCAACCTAAACCAATTTCTTTTCGTCCATGAACCTATCTACGGATCTCTTAAACGCCCCCAAACTAGGCGCATTTACTACTGATGCTGGCAGGGCATTCCAATCCCTCACCACCCTCTGGGTAAAGAACCTACCCCTGACATCGGTTCTATAACTACCCCCCCTCAATTTAAAGCCATGCCCCCTCGTGCTGGATTTCTCCATCAGAGGAAAAAGGCTATCACTATCCACCCTATCTAAACCTCTAATCATCTTATATGTTTCAATAAGATCCCCTCTTAGCCGCCGCCTTTCCAGCGAAAACAATCCCAAATCCCTCAGCCTCTCCTCATAGGATCTCCCCTCCATACCAGGCAACATCCTGGTAAACCTCCTCTGCACCCTCTCCAAAGCCTCCACATCCTTCCTGTAATGTGGGGACCAGAACTGCACACAGTACTCCAAGTGCGGCCGCACCAGAGTTGTGTACAGTTGCAACATAACGCTACGACTCCTAAATTCAATCCCCCTACCAATAAACGCCAAGACACCATATGCCTTCTTAACAACCTTATCTACTTGATTCCCAACTTTCAGGGATCTATGCACCATGGGTTTTTATTTTATGCACCACCTCTTATGTGGCACCTTATCAAATGTCTTTTGGAAATCTGAACACACTACATCTACAGGTTCCCCTCCATCATCGTCGCGAACAAGCAGCTTTCCTCTCCAGTAAGGAAAAATAATGTCTCTCTTTGGTAAACTTGAACCTATGACCTAAACAGAAAAAACTGGGCCCAATATGCAGGGAGCATGCACTACTTCTTCCAACAAATAATATTGAGGGAGGTGAAAAACAGAAAGGCATCAGTGTTGGGACCTCTGTTGTTTGTGGTATATATAAATGATCTGGAGGAAAATGTGGGGGGTCTGATCAGTAAGTTTGTGGAGGACATGAAGATTGGTAGAGTTGCTGGTAATGCCGGGAATTGTCAGAGGATACAACAGGATAAAGATAGATTGGAGATTTGGGCACAGAAATGGCAGGTGGAGTTTAATCTGGACAAATGCGAGGAAATTTTGATATCCAAAGAAAATCCAGGCAGTGTCAATGTCAGTAAAATTAAGGAGATAGTCATCGACTTCAGGAAGCGTAGTGGAGGATATGCCCCTGTCTACATCAATGGTGATGAAGTGAAAATGGTCGAGGGTTTCAAGTTTCTAGGTATCCAGATCACCAACAAACTGGCTTGGTCCCTTCACGTCGACGTTTTAGTTAAAAAAGCCCACCAACACCTCTAACTTCTCAGGAGGCTAAGGAAATTCGGCATGTCCACTATGACTCTCACCAACTTTTACAGATGCACCTCGGAAAGCATTCTTTCTGGTTATATCACAGCTTGGTATGGCTCCTGCTGTGACTAAGACCATAAGAAACAACCCATCACACAAACCAACCTCCGATCCATTGACTCTGTCTATACTTCCCACTGCCCCGGAAAAGCAGCCAGCATAATCAAGGACCCCACGCACCCCGGACATTCTCTCTTCCGCCTTCTTCCATTGGGAAAAAGATACAAATGTCTGAAGTCAAGTACCAACCAACTCAAGAACACCTCCTTCCCTGCTGCCATCAGACTTTTGAGTGGACCTACCTTATATTAAATTGATCTTTCTCTACACCCTAGCTATGACTGTAACACTACATTCTGCACCCTCTCCTTTCCTTCTCCCCTCTGTACTCTATGGACAGTACGTTTTGTCTGTATTGCGCACAAGAAACAATACTTTTCACTGTATCCCAATACATGTGACAATAATAAATCAAATCAAATCAAAATGCTGGCCAGGCGTGACATCTGGTGGCCCGACCTTGACTTTAACCTCATGGTGCGACCTGTGCCGGGAGAAACAAAAGCTCCCTCAGCCTCTTTGCACCCATGGGAGTGGCCTGGCAGGCTATGGGTGAGAGTGCATGTGAATTTTACCAGGCTTTTTATGGGCTCCATGTTTTTGATCCTGGCAGATGCAAACTCAAAATGATTAGAGATACATCGCATGAGCTCCACTACTTCCCATGCCATGATTGAGAAACTATGACAGAGTTTCTGTACGCACGAGATAACAGAAGCCCTTGTGTCTAAAACAGCACCAGTATTGAGTTCCAAAATGTCATGCTTTCCAATGACATCTAACATATCAAAGCACATCGTCAAACGAGCTGGCAGAACAGGCAGTACAAATATTTAAAACAGGCATGAAGAAACAACTGGTGGCACCTGTAGAGACCAAACTGGCATGCTTTTTATTTGAATATAGAACAAGCCCACACACAATAACAGGAATCGCTCCAGCGGAACTGTTAATGGTACATCATATAATCAGCCCAGAGATATAAAAGATACAAAAGTCTGAGGTCATGTACCAACCGACTCAAGAACAGCTTCTTCCCTGCTGCTGTCAGACTTTTGAATGGACCTACCTTGCACTAAGTTGATCTGTCTCTACACCCTAGCTATGACTGTAACACTACATTCTGCACTCGCTCATTTTCTTCTCTATGAACGGTATGCTTTGTCTGTATAGCGCGCAAGAAACAATACTTTTCACTGTATGTTAATAGATGTGACAATAATAAATCAAATCAAAATATCAGCTTTATAACAGGCCAAGCCTACTCTTCCCAAACCTGCCAGGGAGGGTGGAGTCTAGACAAGAGATAATGACTGCAAGAACAGAGAGGACATTGGGAGTAAGTGATCAGGTTTATGTGAAGAACATTGGTGTTGGTCCCAGCAGGGTCCCTGGGATCATAATGGAAAAAACGGGGCCAGTGTCCTCCAAGGTGCAAGTCCAGGGTAAGGTTGTGAGTAAACACCTGGACCACCTCAGGAGCAGGGTGTCCTTCCAGAGCAGGGGATCAGCCCCAGAGCAAGGGGTCCTCCTAGAGTAGGAGATCAGCCCCAGAGCAGGGGGTCAGTCCCAGAGCAGGGGGACCACCAGAACAGGGGGTCCGCCCCAGAGCAGTGGGTCCGCCCCAGAGCAGGGGGTTCTCCCGGAGCAGGGGGTTCGTCCCAGAGCAGGGGGTCCACCCAGAGTAGGGGATCAGCCCCAGGGCAGGGGGTCCGCCCCAGAGCAGGGTGTCCCCCCAGAGCAGGGTGTCCCACCAGAGCAGGGGGTCCACTTCAGAACAGGGGGTCCCCCAGAGCAAAGGGTCTGCTCCAGAGCAGGGGGATCCACCCCAGAGCAGAGGGTCCCCCAGAGCAGGGGGTCCCCCCAGAGCAGGGGGTCCACCCCAGAGCAGGGAGTCCCCCAGAGCAGGGAGTCTGCGCCAGAGTAGGGGATCAGCCCCAGAGCAGGGGGTCCTCCCAGAGCAGGGGGTCTGCCCCAGGGCAGGGGATCTGCCCCAGGGCAGGGGGTCTGCCCCAGAGCAGGAGGTCTCACCCAGAGCAGGGGGTCTGCCCCAGAGCAGGGGATCAGCCCAAAGCAGGCTTTGTTACCAGCCATGGAAATGGCTGCTGCCAGCACAGAAGACTGAAAAAAAAAATTCCACAGCACTTGCCCTCAGCAGAATCTATGCTACAGAAATAGACTGAAAACTTCCCCCTCCCTCATCAGTGTACAGGAGAACTCCGGCTTACAAATAAATTGCCAGTAAAATCTGTTGAATGTTTTAAAACCCTATAATCTTGGTTAGCTTTGCCTTGTCTTTTGGTACAAGACTTAGAGAGATCACGAAGGAAAGGATACTGTCTGATTCCAAATGACTCAGAATGGGACAGTCTGGTGTGCATCTCATTAGAGGTAGCTGACGGTCTATTATTACTGGGATATACAACAGCAATGGGAGGGTGTGGGCACTTATTCCCAAACTGGAACACAAGACCAAACATATTGTAGGAAAAAACAATATTCAGTCAAATCTCAGCTTATGGAGTCTTCCAATTATTCCAACATTATCCACTGGGGAACGAAAAAAAGCAGGATGGAAGAAAATTACTTTCATCTATACAGCACCGTTCACATCCTCAGAACCAGATAATCTGTTTGGTTTGACAGATCAATGTTGAGCAGGACATGAGAAGAAGACCCTGTTGTATATAATAGTGCGCTAGGATCTTTTACATCTATCTGAGAGTCCAGATGGGACCTTTGGTTTGATGTCTCACTCAAAAGACAGTGACAGGAATTTTCCGGACCACGCAAAGATCCATTGACTTCGGGTGGGATTTTCCGGCATTGGGGTGAGCACGGCTGGAAAATCCTGCCCAGTGTTTCTGACAGTGCAGCAGACCCTCAATACTGCACTGGGAGTGTCAGACTGGGTGATGTACTGAAGTCTCTGGAGTGGGACTTGAACTCAGGACTTCCTGAGGTAAAAAGCAGGGCTGCCAGCCATTGAGTCATGGATGTAAAGATCACAGTTGCTCACAGTCAGTTCATTCACTTTCCTCGTGGACAATGGGCAGCAACATGGGACAGGGCATTTTAGAGAGTGCCAGATCCTAAGGCTTGTACCCAGCTGACACCCATACAGGGACATACTCCCTTGTTCAGTCTTGAGTCTGCTGCTTCAATGTGGAATATGTTTGTGGCCAGCTGCACTGCATTAGTCTCATGGCTGCTTACATCCCTGGGATCTGCCACATGCCTTCAGTTTCAAAGAATCATTCCTCTGAGGTAGATAGTGGACTTTTTATTTGTTACAGGTGTAAAACAGGCCCACTGGAAATGCCTGAAACCAGAGGGTGGGCTGGACCATTTTTCAGACATCCCTCATGGTCCCTAATGGAGGCTTTAGGTCCCTCACATTTGTAAATAAGAGTGAATGATCAAAGATAAAAGTATTTAACCGGGGAAAAAACTGACAGGAAACATTTGTGAAATATGACAGTACATCAAAACAATGTGAAATATTCAAATAGGAGAGGGTACAGAGCACACGTTGCCACAAGAAGGAAAGAGAGTCAATTCAAATCAGTTATCCCCAGGATAAATAGAAAAACTAGGATTCAAATGAAACTACTATTTTATAAACCTGGGAGAATCAAAGTAACTGAAAGGTACAGAAGGAAATGAAGAGGAAATATGAAGAATGTCCAGAACATAAAAAGAGATGTCAGAGAATCTTACACATAAAGAAAATAGCAAAGTAATAGCTAGTTATAGTGTAGGGCCAATCACAGATAGTTAGGGGGGGAGGGGTGGGGGGGGAGTCGCGGGCAGGGGCGTGGGGTTGGAACTGGAGTGGATCCTCGAGTGGATTTTGGAATGCAAACTCTAAGTACCAGTATTACTACAAGAGAAGGGATTAAAGCATTTTTTTGGGAGTTGACTTTGGAAACTCTCATGTGACAATCAGCTGGGGGAATTCCGAGGAGAAATCCACAGACACTAACTTGGATTCAGAGCAGAGTGTGTATTTGACCACAGCCAACCTGTGTGCTTGAATAAAGGACTTTTTATGCCAAAGAGAACATGTTGGCTTCAAATGTACTTTGTCATTCATGTTAATTTTAAAACCTGTGTGTATTTGTTAAGCTAAGGTGGTAGTAAAGGAGTATTGTATTATAATCTATTTTTCCCTGTTTAATAAATGTTTTTTCCTTGTTGCTAAATCTAATCTTATTGAGTACAAGGGTTGGGAAATCATGTTGCAGCTATATAAAACCTTGGTTAGGCCGCATTTGGAGTATTGCGTGCTGTTCTGGTCACCACACTATCAGAAGGACATGGAAGCTTTGGAGAGAGCTCAAAGAAGGTTCACCAGGATGTTGCCTGGCCTCGAGGGTGTGGACTATGAGGAGAGGTTGAATAAACTAGGATTGTTTTCACTGGAAAGATGGAGACTAAGGGGAGACTTGATAGGGGTCTACAAAATTATGAGAAGCACCGACAGGGTGGATAGTCAGGCTTTTTCCCAGGGTGAAAGTGTCAATTACAAGGGGGCACAGGTTCAAGGTGAGAGGGGGAAAGTTTAAGGGCGATGTACAGGGGATGTTTTTCAAGCTGTGAGTGGTGGGAGCCTGGAAAGCGCTGCCAGAGGAGGTGAAGGAAGCAGGCACATTAACAACATTTAAGAGGCATCTGGAAAGTCCATGAATAGGGTGAGAATAGAGAGATACGGACCGAGTAAGGACAGAAACTATTTTTTAGTTTAGTTGGGGCATCATGATCAGCACAGGCTTGAAGGGTTGTAGGGCCTGTTCCTGTGCCGTACTTTTCTTTGTTTTTTGTTCTTTCTAATTAACGGTTCTGTGACTCTGTTCCTCCATGTTTGATCAAAGTAAAAGTTACCGTCTTTTGAGGCAGGGTTCCATTCTGGGATCTTCCCATCCAGTTATAACATGGACCATAACAGTAGAGAGAATCAGAGATAGTGTAGGGCCAATCAGACGATAGCCAGAGATAATGAAGGACCAATCAGAGATAATGTAGGCCAATCAGAGATAATGTAAGCCAATCAGAGATAGTCAGAGACAGTGTAGGGCCAATCAGAGATAGTCAGAGATATTTTAGGGCCAATCAGAGATAATCGCAGATAGTGTAGAGCGGCTCGGTGGCACAGTGGTTAGCACTGCTGCCTCACAGCGCCAGGGACCTGGGTTCAATTCCTGGCTTGGGTCACTGTCTGTGTGGAGTTTGCACATTCTCCCCCTGTCTGTGTGGGTTTCCTCCGGGTGCTCCGGTTTCCTCCCACAATCTGAAAGACATGCTGGTTAAGTGCATTGACCCGAGCAGGTTCCGGAGTGTGGCGACTCGGGGAATTTCACAGTGACTTCATTGCAGTGTTAATGTAAGCCTTACTTGTGACTAATAAATAAACTTAACTTAACTAATCAGAGATAGTCAGAGATAGTGTAGGGCCAATCAGAGACAGTCAGAGATAGTATAGGGCCAATCAGAGATAGTGTAGGGCAGGGTGAGATGAGAAAGAAAACCTAGTTCTGGAAAATATGATCAAATTGAAGATACTTTGCTTTGGTTGTCACGGTAGAACATAGAACAGTACAGCACAGAACAGGCCCTTTGGCCCACGATGTTGTGCCGAGCTTTATCTGAAACCAAGATCAAGCTATCCCACTCCCTATCATCCTGGTGTGCTCCATGTGCCTATCCAATAACCGCTTAAATGTTCCTAAAGTGTCTGACTCCACTATCACTGCAGGCAGTCCATTCCACACCCCAACTACTCTCTGCGTAAAGAACCCGTAGAGTGTAATATTGGGAATGAAAGGACACATAAGCAGATGATGGAGTAATTTATAGTCTAGGATAATGACAGGTAAATTAATACTAATGAATGGTGGAATTCCAAGTGTAAGGGTATTGAGACCTGATTCCATAGATCCTGAATGCTGAGGCAAGTCACAGAGAAACTAACAGAGCATCCATCTCTAATTTTCAAAAATCCTTAGAATGGAAGTTTGTCAGAGGATTGGATAACTCCCAAAACTTCTTCAAAATGGAGAAAGGAATAAACTGAGCAACTTTACACCAACATTGGCACGGGATAATTTAGAAGCCCTCATATAGGATAGTGTTAGTGTGCACCTAGAATGACATGGCATAATTCAGGTCAGTGTGAATTTATAAAAGCAAATAATTTCTGACCAAGCTTGAGGTTTTTTTCCGGAGATACCAGTGTTTTGGAACATAATGTAGTGGATGTTGTTTCAGTGGAGTTTCAAAAGATGCTGGATAAGATGCGATATAGGAACTTTGTTGATATTAAAACATACTGGGCAGCTAGGCAAAGGGCAGAAAATGGGGAAAAGTGCCAATGTATAATTTGGACTGGAGGGATATAAACAGCCGTGTCTTCAGGGTCAGTGACATATTTAAGTTATCTGTATCTGGGTCTGGGAACCACATTATCAAAATTTGCAGATAATGGAAAAACAGCAGGAGCTCATTCAGTCCCTTGAGCCTATTCCACCATTCAGTTAGATCATGGTTCATCTACACTTCAATTCAATTTACTTAACTTAGCTCCATATCGTTTGATACCCTTCTTTAATAAAAATCTATTGATCTCAAATTGGCATGTTCCAATTACTACCACCCCCCCTCAACCATCCCCAGCGTCTGTGGAGAGAGACAGAGTTAATGTTTCTAATCTAAGCAACTCTTCTTCCGTGTTAAAGAGAGAGAAATGGGGAGTTTATACCATTGAAGAGAGGGGTGGGGGGCATGTGGAACAAAGTAAAAGGAGTTAGGAGAGATTGGCAAAGATGTTATGAGCACAAGACAGAGGGAGTGTTAATGTGGTGTTTAAGGTTCAAGAAGGTGCTGATAGTGTCATAAAGGTAATGATTATATATTGTTTAAACCACAATTTGAATAAAGTGTGCTGCTTTGGTGCTTCATTTTAGGGAGAATGACCAGACCATGGAGATGGAATGGAAGGGGTTAACTGAGATAATCGCAGTGATGAAGAGAGAGGCCAGAAACTTGGATCTGTTCGTTATCGCAGAGAGGGTTAAAGGTAAGTCAGGAGCAGTCGGCAGTGTCCTGGTGATGTGGAGAGGTTGGAAGCTCAACTTGGGCTCAAAGGTTCTGATTGGTTTAGTTTCAGCTTGAGATAGTGACAGGACTGAGAACAGGGTTTGTGGCTGGGACTGAAGACAATGGTTTTGCTCTTCCCTGTGTTTAACAGGAGGCGTATTGGATGTTGGCCAAGCAGAGTAACAACACAGAGCCATGGGAAAGTTGAGAGAGGTCATGGGTGGTGAGGTCGTTATCAGCGTACATGTGGAACCTGATCTGTTTTTGGATGAGGTCACCGATAGGCAACATGTAGATGCGGAATAGGATGGGGCCAAGGATGGATCTTTGGGGGACGCCAGAGGTAACAGTGTGGGAACAGTCCATTGTAGGTGATTCTCTGGCTAGGGCTGGCTTGTCAGTTCAGTGTACACATTCTAGTGCTCAAGATGTACTAGGAAATTTGCCATATGGTATGTTCCATTTTACTGCAATACTTCTGACATAAAATTCTCAAAGAATGGTAGGATACAGGGAGCTGGTTCGAATATGAAGTTGAAGTAGATAATCAGCCACCATCATACTGAATGGTGGCCGGGGGCCATATGGTGTTCCCCTGCTTATATATTCTCATGATGTATGCTCTTAAGGTAATGCAATAGATGTAATTCTCTAAACTTCCAAAAGACCTTTGGTAAGGTGTCCTATAATAGACTAATGAATAAAGTCAGAGGATGTGAAGCTAGGGGACAAGTGGCAGGATGGATTGTTAGCTAGCTGCAATACCAAAAGCAGAGAGGGTAGTTACTCAGAGTGATAGGGTGGTGTTCCACTTGGATCAGTGCTGGGACCGCTGCTCTTCACAATTTATATTCACCATTTGGACTTCGGAATCAAAAAGAAATTTTTAATTTATGGATGACACCAAATTGTGGGAGGGATTGTGGGAGGGATAGGGTTAGTACTGAGGAGGACTACAAAAATTACAGGAAGACATTAAGGAGTGGCAAATGAAGTTCAACACAGATAAATGTGAGATACAAGTCAAGTTTCCTTTATCTGTAATTCCAAAAACTGAACATATTCGCTCTCTTTTTGAACCTCATCGACCTTTAGCACAGGATTCCTGTCCCCTGAGCTGACATGAACCTCACTGACCACACCCTGTGTTTATTATTCAGTGATACATCTTACCTTGAGCCATTTTTATTACTTCAGAGTATAACTATCCCAGGCTTTGGCTATTGTCAAGTTATTACACCTTGGCCTATATGAGGTACCCAAAAACCAAAATCATCTGAAATTTGAAACACAATTGGTCCTGAAGGTTTTGGATAAAGGACACTCAACCTGTAGTACATTTTGATAGGAAGAACAGAATATTTGGAAGTTAGTCAAGAAAGGAGAGGATGATGGGAATCTCAATTGCCAAGCATTGGATGTTGTGCCACAGGTTAGCAAGACCACAAAACAAGCAAATCAAACACTAGGGTTTATTTCTAGAAGGATAGAATTGAAATTAAGGAAATTATTGCTAAACTTGTATCAAACTTTGGTTAGGCCACACTTAGCACTGTGTACTTTCGTCACCATATTATAAAAAGGATATAAAGACTCTGGAGAGGGTGGAGTGAACATTTACGAGGATGAAACCAGAAATATGTGGATATACCTATCGGGAAAGAGTGAACAGGCTGGGTCTCCTGCCTCATAGGGGAAAATAAAGGCTAGCTGGTGACCTAATGGAGTTCTTCAAAATTATGTAAAGGATATAATAGAGTGGATAGAGAGAAGGAGAGACCGTCAATACAAGATAGTCATTAGGAAATCTAATGGGGAATTCAGAAGAAATGTATTTACCCAGAGAGTGGTGAGAATGTGATGCTTGCTACCACAGATAGTGGGTGGAATGAATATTATCGATGGATTTAAGGGGAAACTAGACAATCCTATGAGGGAGAGGGGAATAGAGAGTTAAGATGGTAGATTCAGATGAATTTAGATTTGGATAGCTCTGCCTTATCTCAGTTCCAGAGATTTTAAATCAAGTTATTCAGACTGCGGCCTGGACACACTTCTCAAGAACTGCCGCTAAACCCATTCGTTGCTGTATTGGTCAAACTTCACCAGGTTACCTGTCTCAAAAAAATAAGGAATATTTATTAATGGGATGTAATAGAAGAAATCATAGAATCCCTACAGTGCAGAAGGAGGCCATTCAGCCCATCGAGTCTGCACCGACCACAATCCCACCCAGGTCCTATTCCCATGACCCCACATATTTACTTCGTTAATCCACTAACACTAGGGTCAATTTAGCATGGCCAATCCACCTAACCTGCACACCTTTGGAAAGTTGGAGGAAACCAGAGCATGCGGAGGAAACCCACGCAGACACGGGGAGAATGTGCAGACTCCACACAGACAGTGACCCAAGGCCGGAATTGAACCCGGGTCCCTGGCGCTGGTTCATGGAAGATTGATGTTTGTCATTATACATTTTTGAGCAAACCTGGAGCCTATTCTCACCAGCACAATTTCAAGTGCATTTTCGGCACAAATGGAAACACAATCCCAGGGCACCGCGAATGTTTGTGCAGGTGATGTAACTCTGCAGTTGCCAGGCAACGGAACCTTGCCATCTGGTAAACGTTATGTGTGACTTCCAACAATAGCAAGCTAACGGCAGGTAAAGCCAGGCTGATGGGGTAATTAATTAGCAAATCTTACAGGGATTGTGGGAGGCAACACTGCAAGGCAGAAAATAAATGCCTCATTTACATGAGGAGCACGGGCTGCAGCTGTGTGCTCACATTATTAATGTCTCCTCAAAGGACTTAACGCACATTAACTGGGACAAAGCAGCGCATCACACGGCACCCATCAGCCTCACATTTAGACCAAGGCTCAGCACCATGGTGTGGCCAGAATAGCGGATTCACCCCTTTAATCAACTCTCACACTGTCCCCCAAGCACAAACAGCAATAGTTGTAAAAATCTAGTTGAGTCTGATATTGTTGGAGTGTGAAAGAATTGATACAAGAGCAGTACAAAAGCTACACTGGAGCTGAGTCAGAAACGGTAACTGGAGCTACAGGGCTGGGTTGGAGCGACATTGGGCTGGGCCAAGCTATAGCAATAGGAGCTGGTATGATCTGTTGTTACAGTTTCTTTTGCCCTAACATTGTCCCTCCTTTCACTTCTGACAAAGGATCCATGACTTGAAACATTAACCATGCTGGCAGCTTCCTCTGTTCCTGATCATAAAATTGTTGCAAAAACAGAAAATGCTGGAAAATCTCAGCAGGTCTGACAGCATCTGTGGAGAGAGAATAGAGCCAACGTTCCGAGCCAACTGTTGCACTGTCCAATGTTCACGGAAGTCTTTTAGGAAAGGAAACTTACTGGGCAGGATTTTGCGGCCTCACCTGGGCGAGATCGGAAATTCCTGCCCGAGGTCAATTGAGATTTCCGTTGTCGGATCCTCACCCGCTTCGATTCCTTGGCGGACGAGGTGGTAGAATTCCACCACTGTCCTTCTCCGTTCTGGTCGATATGCAATTCTAGTCCCACATTAATGTCCTTGACTCGATTCTTACATACAAACATACTTATTAAGAGCATGAGTAGGCCACTCGGCCCCTCAAGCCTGCTTCGCTATTCAATATGATAATGGCCGATCTGACTGTAACTTCAACCCCACATCCTGCCTATCCCCGATTACCTTTCACCCCCGTGTTAATTAATAATCTATCCAGCTCTGCCTTAAAAATATTCAAAGACTCTGCCTCCACTACTTTTTGAGGAAGAGATTTCTTCAGCCGTGCTAAATTCTACTTCAGTGTACCCGAACAGGTGCCGGAGTGTGGCGACTAGGGGATTTTCACAGTAACTTCATTGCAATGTTAATGTAAGCCTACTTCTGACACTAATAAATAAACTTAAAAACTTAAATGATTTCCAGAGAGTCACAGCCCTCAGAGAAAAAGAAAATCCTGCTCACCTCTGTCTTAAATAAGCAACCCCTTAATTTTTAAACAATGCCCCTAGTTCTAGTTTCTCCCACAAGAGGAAACATCTTCTCCATATCCACCCTGTCAATCAACCCAACCATCCCCTGAGCTCCACATTCTAATCACACTCTCATTAAATAAGTCTCTCTTGAAGTTTTTATGGATTTATTAATCACAAGGCTTACATTTATAACCTCAAGAAATGTTCCCATGAGTCCATCAGAAATACAAAATTATAAGTTATCAGGATCTTAAAGGTTTCAGTCAAGTCGCCTCTTATTCTTATTCTGACAATAATCTCTCCCTCAATGTCAACAAACCGAATGAGATTGTCATCGACTTCAGGAAGCGTAGAGGAGAACATGCCCCTGTCTACATCAACAGGGACAAAGTAGAAAGGGTCGAGACCTTCAAGTTTTTGGGTGCCCAAATCACCAAAAACCTGTCCTGGTCCCCCCATGCCGACACTAGAATTAAGAAAGCCCACCAATGCCTCTAATTTCTCAGGAGACTAAGGAAATTTGGCATGTCAACTACGACTCTCACCAACTTTTACAGATGCACCATAGAAAGCATTCTTTCTGGTTGTATCACAGCTTGGTATGGCTTCTGCTCTGCCCAAGACTGCAAGAAACTACAAAAGGTCGTGAATGTAGCCCAATCCATCACGCAAACCAGCCTCCCATCCATTGACTCTGTCTACACTTCCCGTTGTCTTGGCAAAGCAGCCAGCATAATTAAGGACCCCATGCACCCTGGACATTCTCTCTTCCACCTTCTTCCGTCAGGAAAAAGATACAAAAGTCTGAGGTCACGCACCAAACAACACAAGAACAGCTTCTTCCCTGCTGCCGTCAGACTTTTGAATGGACCTACCTTGCATTAAGTTGATCTTTCTCTACACCCTAGCTATAACCACAACACTTCATTCTGCACTGTCTCGTTTCCTTCTCTATGAACGGTATGCTTTGTATAGCGCGCAAGAAACAATACTTTTCACTGTATGCTAATACATATGACAATAGTAAATCAAATCAAATCAAATCAAAAATCAAATCAAATGTTCCAAACTCCAGCAGGTACAAACCTAACCTCCTCAAACTTTCCTCATACGACAACCCACCCATTAGTCTAGCAAACCTTCTCTGAACTGCTTCTAATGCATTTACATGTTTCCTTAAGTAGGGAGAGCAATACTGTACACAATATTCCAGACACTGGGGCGGCACGGTGGCACAGTGGTTAGCACTGCTGCTTCACAGCACCGGGGATCCAGGTTCGATTCCCGGCTTAGGTCACTGCGTGGAGTTTGTATATTCTCCCTGTGTCTGCATGGGTTTCCTCTGGGTGCTCTGGTTTCCTCCCACAGTCCAAAGATGTGCTGGTTAGGTGCATTGGCCATGCTAAATTCTTCCTCAATGTGCCCGAACATGCGCCGGAGTGTCGTGACTAGGGGAATTTCACAGTAACTTCATTACAGTGTGAACGCAAGCCTACTTATAACTAATAAAATAAACTTTAACTTTACATGGTCTCACCGATTGCTTTGGCCTCAGCTTGTATCAGGCATAGGAATGTGCAATGGCTTTCTCAATGATGTCCACATCCTGAGAATGAACAAAATAGCATGTGGGTGATGGGTATTAATATTTAAATGAACGGTTCAATGGGAGGAAATCAGATACCTCATTTAGTCTTCGCAGCTGGAACTTTCCAGCTGTTTTCACTGGCAGTATTTTCTGATCCTGCCAATGGGCACCCTCACCATGGGTTTCCCAGCTGCGAAGGCGGGGAGGGGTGGGGGTGGGGGGGGGGGGGGTGCATTCAACAGGAAACCCCGTTGACAATGACGGGACCAGAAGATGTCACTGCCGGTCAATGGCGGGCCCCCACCGCCATCGCCAGTACATGGCGGTCATGTGGAAACTCCCAGCTTCTGTCTTTTCTCAGAAGTCTCATGGTCAATAATTCCTCCATAAATAATCTTCCACTTCAGCCATTCGGCCCAACTGGCCTTTGTTAGCTTCATCTCATCCTATCAGCAAACTATTCTATTCCTTTCTTTCTTGTGTGTTTATCCAGCTCCCCTTTAAATGTATCTGTGTCATTCACCTTAGCCAGTCACCGTGGTAGCCAGTTCCACATTCTAAGCACTCTCTCGGGAAAGAAGGTTCTCCTGAATTCTTTATTGGATTTATTAATCACCAGGCTTACATTTATGACCTCCAGAAATGTTCCCATGAGCCAATCAGAAGTACAAAGTTATAAGTTATCAGGAACAAAGTTTTCCAAAAGTCAGGTTTTCAGAATTTTCACATTTTGGTGCTCTATCAGTTGGTGCTATTTGGTGCTCATCCTTGTGTAATGAGGACAAAGTAGGTGGAAAGCTCCCTGATTCCCTGATTCTCTTCAATTGTCACTTAGTATTTTGTAACTATTGATGCATATTAATTAAATTTAAGAACCTGGATGGTGGTATTTGGAATGTGACCTTTTAAATGGGTTATTTCTCAAGCCTCAGCAGGTATTGGCAACATGTATAGTTGACTTGATAACTAAATAGTGCCCGTGTTACATTTAGTAAAATAATTTTACTAAAGAAGAAATTGCTAAGCAGATTATGGATATGTGTGGGGGTCAGAGGGTAGTTGTCATGGGGGACTTTAACTTTCCAAATATTGATTGGAACCTTTGTAGGACAAATAGTTCGGATGGGGCAGTTTTTGTGCAGTGTGTGCAGGAGGGTTTCCTGACACAATATGTGGATAGGCCGACAAGAGGTGAGGCCACATTGGATTTGGTACTGGGAAATGAACCGGGCCAAGTGTTAGATTTGGTTGTGGGAGAGCACTTTGGAGATAGTGACCACAATTCGGTGTCTTTTGTTATTGCAATGGAGAGGGATAGGGCTGTATGGCAGGGCAAGGTTTACAATTGGGGGAGAGGTAATTATGATGCGATTAGGCAAGAATTAGGGGGCATAAGCTGGGAACAGAAATTGTCAGGGAAAGGCACTAATGAAAAGTGGAACTTTTTCAAGGAACAAATACTGGGTGTCCTTGATAGGTATGTCCCTATCAGGCAGGGAGGAAATGGCCGAGTGAGGGAACCATGGTTCACGAAAGAGGTGGAATGTCTTGTGAAAAGGAAGAGGGAAGCTTATGTAGGGATGAGGAAACAAGGTTCAGATGGCTCGATTGAGGGTTACAAGTTAGCAAGGAACGAGCTGAAAAAGGGGCTTAGGAGAGCTAGGAGGGGACACGAGAAGTCCTTGGTGGGTCGGATCAAGGAAAACCCCAAGGCTTTTTACTCTTATGTGAGGAATAAAAGAATGACCAGGGTGAGGTTAGGGCCGGTCAAGGACAGTAGTGGGAACTTGTGTATGGAGTCAGTCGAGATAGGCGAGGTGATGAATGAATACTTTTCTTCAGTGTTCACCAAGGAGAGAGACCATGTTTTTGAGGAAGAGAAGGTGTTACAGGCTAATAGGCTGGAGGAAATAGATGTTCAGAGGGAGGATGTCCTGGCAGTTTTGAATAAACTGAAGGTCGATAAGTCCCCTGCGCCTGATGAAATGTATCCTAGGATTCTTTGGGAGGCAAGGGATGAGTTTGCAGAGCTTTTGGCTTTGATCTTTGGGTCCTCGCTGTCCACGGGGATGGTGCCAGAGGACTTGAGAATGGCGAAAGTTGTTCCTCTGTTTAAGAAAGGGAATAGAAATGACCCTGGTAATTATAGAGAGGTTAGTCTTACTTCGGTGGTTGGTAAATTGATGGAAAAGGTCCTTAGGGATGGGATTTACGACCGTTTAGAAAGATGCGGATTAATCCGGGATAGTCAGCACGGATTCGTGAAGGGCAAGTCATGCCTCACAAATCTGATTGAATTTTTTGAGGAGGTAACTAAGTGTGTTGATGAAGGTAGGGCAGTTGATGTCATATACATGGATTTTAGTAAGGCGTTTGATAAGGTCCCCCATGGTCGGCTTATGATGAAAGTGAGGAGGTGTGGGATAGAGGGAAAGTTGGCCGATTGGATAGGTAACTGGCTGTCTGATCGAAGACAGATGGTGGTGGTGGATGGAAAATTTTTGGACTGGAGGCAGGTTGCTAGTGGAGTGCCACAGGGATCAGTGCTTGGTCCTCTGCTCTTTGTGATTTTTATTAATGACTTAGAGAAGGGGGCTGAAGGGTGGATCAGTATATTTGCTGATGACACCAAGATTGGTGGAGTAGTGGATGAGGTGGAGGGCTGTTGTAGGCTGCAAAGAGATATAGATAGGATGCAAAGCTGGGCTGAAAAATGGCAAATGGAGTTTATCCCTGATAAATGTGAGGTGATTCATTTTGGTAGGACTAATTTAAATGTGGATTACAGGGTCAAAGGTAGGGTTCTGAAGACTGTGGAGGAACAGAGAGATCTTGGGGTCCATATCCATAGATCTCTAAAGGTTGCCACTCAAGTGGATAGAGCTGTGAAGAAGGCCTATAGTGTGTTAGCTTTTATTAACAGGGGGTTGGAGTTTAAGAGCCGTGGGGTTATGCTGCAACTGTACAGGACCTTGGTGAGACCACATTTGGAATATTGTGTGCAGTTCTGGTCACCTCACTATAAGAAGGATGTGGAAGCGCTGGAAAGAGTGCAGAGGAGATTTACCAGGATGCTGCCTGGTTTGGAGGGTAGGTCTTATGAGGAAAGGTTGAGGGAGCTAGGGCTGTTCTCTCTGGAGCGGAGGAGGCTGAGGGGAGACTTAATAGAGGTTTATAAAATGATGAAGAGGATAGATAGAGTGAACGTTCATAGACTATTTCCTCAGGTGGATGGAGCTATTACAAGGGGGCATAACTACAGGGTTCGTGGTGGGAGATATAGGAAGGATATCAGAGGTAGGTTCTTTATGCAGAGAGTGGTTGGGGTGTGGAATGGGCTGCCTGCAGTGATAGTGGAGTCAGACACTTTAGGAACATTTAAGCTGTTATTGGATAGGCACATGGAGCACACCAGGATGATAGGGAGTGGGATAGCTTGATCTTGGTTTCAGATAAAGCTCGGCACAACATTGTGGGCCGAAGGGCCTGTTCTGTGCTGTACTGTTCTATGTTCTATGTTCTAATTTCCAGCCATGGGCAATATTAAAATAAGCCCCAGGATCGGATGAGATGCATCCAAGGAAATTGAGGGAAGTGAGAGTGGGAGTTGCAGGGTCACTGGCTATTATTTTCCATTTTTCTTTACACTGGTGGTGAGGGGGGGCGTGCCAGAAATTGTACATGTTACACCCTTATTCAAAAGTGTGTAGATAATCTTGGCAATTACAGGCCAGTCGATTTAACTTCAGAGGTGGGAAACGTCAAGAAACAATGACTTGGAACAAAATTAATAATCACATGGACAAATTTGTGTTAATTGAGGAAAGCCAGCAATAATTTGTTAAGGGAATATCACATTTAACTAATTTGCTGGAGTTTTTTGAAGAGGTAACAGAGAGAGTTGATGAGGAGCATGCTGGTGATGTGCAGGGTTACAGGAAAAAGGTGGAGAATGATACTAAGTGAATTGCACATTCGGAGACGCATTGGGCCAAATAACCTCATTCTGCACTGTTACAATTCTGCAGTAGTTTTTGGTCCCCCCTCCCCCACACCCCACACATAAAAACATTTTCTCCACATTTATTGAAGCCCGTGCCTAATTTTGAAAACACCTATCATGACATCCTTTTGCCCCTGCCTGTTCAGCCTTTCCTGTGCTAACCTCTCTGTCCTGGTATTACAAGTCCATTCTCAGACAGTGAAAATGTGACGGACTGTGCTTTAGTGAAACCATCAACAAAACGTGCCCTTGCATAAGATTCAGCCAGATCTGAATTCAATTTGCTGGCAGCAGACAGGAGCTGCAACACAAACAGTCCTCCATTCAGGGACCTCTCAATCCTGCTTTGCAGTGCATGATGTCAATGTTGGCATGGCAACACTTCTCAAAGCTTATCTGTGTCTCTGCTGCCTCTGACCAAACTCCAGTCCTATTTTCTTTCATCCCAAAGTGCTGCACTGCACCTCATTATCCCGACTGAAAGGCGAGAATACTTGTTTATACACAGGAAAGAAAATAGCAAGAATGAATGCACTCAGTGAGAAAGTATTAACATAAACAGATTCTCCCAGTTTCCTTCAGAATCAGGTTTTTGAAAGATGCACTGATTGTAATTACTCCGTTCCCTTTAGCAGCGAAAGTTCTATTAAAGCTGATTGATTTTATATGAGTCTCTCCATCGATTTTCTGACAAAGTATTACAAAACATATTCTATTTTTAATATGTTATGAAAAGTCCATCTGAATGGGTGATGGACGATGAGTGTGGAAGGACAGTTACTATCACAGAGAAATATCACCGAGGCAGAAACCGGAAAGTCCGAGGATTGAAGCTGTCTTTCTCTCCTTGACTCTCCTGCCCATTCAGACTTTGCAGCACAGCTCCAGTTTGCAGCTTCATGCCTTTGTTGTGTCACTGAGGCACCAGGGGAGCACTGTACCAATGGGCAAAATCATCGAGCTGCAAATTATCACAGTGCAGCATTGCACTCAGAAAACTCAATCCAAGGACATAGCAATCATTGTCAAGAATTACATTTATATAGCACTTTTGAAGGCTGGGTCATTGAATATGCTTAAGGTGGAGGTAGATAGATTCCTGTTAGGCAAGGAAATCAGAGGTCATTGGGGCAGATGGGAATGCGGAATTCAAAACACAAGCAGATCATTCATGATCCTATTGAATGGAGAAGCAGGCTCGAGGGGCCGAATGGCCTATTGCTCCTCCTATTTTGTTTGTTCAGTGACCTCAGATGTCCCAAAACAAAAAGCAAAGTAGCGTGGATGCTGAAATTCTCAACAAAAAGGACAATTTTTCAAAACACTAGACAGTATTTGTTGGTGTGAAATAGAGATAATGGTTAGAATGTTCTAGGCCTTTTGGAAATGAGCCAGAAGGCAGGAAAGCTGACAAAATGATGCATAAAGGTGCTGAGGGAGGTCCCCAACATCTTCCCATTGCCATGCCTTTCTGCCAAAGATGGAAAGTTGGCAGCTCGAATGCCTGTTGGGAATACCAATTGAGTCAATTAAATGGCCACTCCTTGTCTCTCACGTAGGTTTGTGTGAGCGGGAATACATGGGTGAGTATGGGTGTGAGGGCAAGTATAGGTGTGTGCCAGTGAGCGTAGGTGTGTGAGAGTGTAGGTGTGTGTGAGTGAGTGTAGATGTGTGAGTGAGTGTAAGTATGTGAGTGAGTGTAGGTGTGTGAGTGAGCGTAGGTGTGTGAGTGAGTGTAGGGGTGTGAGGGTGAGTGTAGGTGTGTGAGTGAGCGTAGGGGTGTGAGGGTGAGTGTAGGTATGAGGGTGAGTGTAGGTGTGTGAGTGAGTGTAGGGGTGTGAGTGAGTGTAAGTATGTGAGTGAGTAGGTGTGTGAGTGAGCGTAGGTGTGTGAGTGAGTGTAGGGGTGTGAGGGTGAGTGTAGGTGTGTGAGTGAGTGTAGGGGTGTGAGGGTGAGTGTAGGTATGAGGGTGAGTGTAGGTGTGTGAGTGTAGGGGTGTGAGTGAGTGTAAGTGTGTGAGTGAGTGTAGTTGTGAGTGAGCGTAGGTGTGTGAGTGAGTGTAGGTGTGTGAGTGAGTGTAGGGGTGTGAGGGTGAGTGTAGGTGTGTGAGTGAATGTAGGGGTATGAGGGTGAGTGTAGGTGTGTGAGTGAGTGTAGGTATGAGGGTGAGTGTAGGTGTGTGAGTGTAGGTGTGTGAGTGAGTGTAGGTATATGAGTGAGTGTAGGGGTGTGAGGGTGAGTGTCGGTGTGTGTGAGTGAGTGTAGGTGTGAGTGAGTCTAGGTATGTGAGTGAGTGTAAGTATGTGAGTGAGTGTAGGTTTGTGAGTGAGTGTAGGTGTGTGAGTGTGTGTAGGTTTGTGAGTGAGTGTAAGTATGTGAGTGAGCGTAAGTATGTGAGTGAGTGTAGGTTTGTGAGTGTGTGTAGGTGTGTGTGAGTGTAGGTTTGTGAGTGAGTGTAGGTGTGTGAGTGAGTGTAAGTATTTGAGTGAGTGTAGGTTTGTGAGTGAGTGTAAGTATGTGAGTGAGCGTAAGTATGTGAGTGAGTGTAGGTTTGTGAGTGTGTGTAGGTGTGTGTGAGTGTAGGTTTGTGAGTGAGTGTAGGTGTGTGTGAGTGTAGGTGTGTGTGAGTGTAGGTTTGTGAGTGAGTGTAGGTTTGTGAGTGAGTGTAGGTGTGTGAGTGAGTGTAAGTATTTGAGTGAGTTTAGGTGTGTAACTGTATGATCATGTGTCCTTGCAGCCGCTTCAGTGGAATAGCTTGAACAAACACGTATGAAGGAGTCCCCTTGTTGAGTGCAGATCAGTCAACAGAGGACAAGGTCAGTTCTGGCTGACTCCTCAAGCACTTCACTTGAGTTTCAAAGTTGCAGCTGTTTCAATGAGCTGTTACTGAGTAACATTAAGCGCAGGCAAGAGTGTAAGTTGTAATACGTTCTAAAGCAGCAACGACCAAGAGTTCTAGCATGCATCTCCACTGGCCTGAGTGTGGAGTGTAAATTAGTCTAGGGTCAAAGGTGAGGACAGGATTGGGACAAACTGTGATGCCCACATGGCCAAATAACACAATATTACATACTATCTAGACTCATTAAGATTGAATACCACTTGGTACTTTGCCCCAGTGAGAGTCAGTGTGTGTGGAACCCATACCCCAGTGAGAGTCAGTGTGTGTGGAACTTGTACCCCAGTGAGTCAGTGTGTGTGGAACTGTACCCCAGTGAGAGTCAGTGTGTGTGGAACCCATACCCTAGTGAGAGTCAGTGTGTGTTGAACCCGTATCCCAGTGAGAGTCAGTGTGTGTGGAACCCGTACCCCAGTGAGAGTCAGTGTGTGTGGAACTCGTACCCCAGTGAGAGTCAGTGTGTGGAACCCGTACCCCAGTGAGAGTCAGTATGTGTGGAACCCATACCCCAGTGAGAGTCAGTGTGTGTGGAATCTTTACCCCAGTGAGAGTCAGTGTGTGTGTGACCTGTACCCCAATGAGAGTCAGTGTTTGTGGAACCCATACCCCAGTGAGAGTCAGTGTGTGTGGAACTATACCCCAGTGAGAGTCAGTGTGTGTGGGACCCGTACCCCAGTGAGAGTCAGTGTGTGGGACCCGTACCCCAGTGAGAGTCAGTGTGTGTGGAACTGTACCCCAGTGAGAGTCAGTGTGTGTGGAACTGTCCCCCAGTGAGAGTCACGTGTGTGTGGACCTGTACCCCAGTGAGAGTCAGTGTGTGGAACCCGCACCCCAGTGAGAGTCAGTGTGTGGGGAACCTGCACCCCAGTCGAGTAGAGCATTGTAATTTAGTCTGACCTTAATGTATATATTATTTCTTATTTGGCTGTTTTTGAGTCGAGCCACATCGAGTTGCCCTCGATCTATTCCAGAAAGCTTTTACCATTTAATCTCTCCCGTGACTTTGGCACTAGTTTGTGTACAGTGTCGTTCATTTTCCCTTTAAACATAGTCCTCCAATGCCATTCAGCTCTTTGTGCTCAGCCGTTTTCCTGTAACCTATGATAGGACCAGCCCCAGCCAGTTCCATCAAGTCATCTCTGGGTGAGGCCTGCATTTAATCCTAAATACCCGTGAAAACATCCACTCAGACTCTCGGTCATTACTGAGGTTCAGAGGTCAAATCAAGGTAGCTCTTAAAGAATTTGTAAGATTTAACTGATTGGCTGTGAGGCTCAAAGACATCGTAAAGGGTTTAAAGGTCAGCCAGTCAAAAATCAAATGTGGGATTGATCACATGCTGCTGATCTCTAACTGGTTTTACAAGTTTTGTTTCTGTGTTAGATAACTTGGCAATATCAGAAATCGCAGGAACTGGGGCAGTCAGTTGATCATCTAAGGGTTGGGTTTAGTGCACATCTATAACGGCAGTTTCAGAGTAAACCTAACCCTAGGGTACAATCCAGCTGTCATCTGGAGATTGCTCGATTCATGATGCACACTTTATATTCCTTTTGTATACCATTGCCATGCCAGACGAATCTCCAGCATTCAGTCTAGTTACAGATAGGACACACTCCCAGATAATACATTCCAATTCTATAGAATAGGAGTGAATGTGGATCATTTAATTGATTGAATTCTCTACCTGAGAGGGCTGTGGGCACTCAGCATTATGTATAGGCACTGGTCGATAGATATTTAAACACTGAGGAAATCTAAGGATAAGAGGATTGTGTGGAGAGAGATACAGATTAAAAATCAGCCATGATCTTGTTGAATGGCAGGGAAGGCTTGTGGGGTTGAACAGCCTGCTCCCGCTCCTATTTCATATGTTCTTATTGGTTTTGTACCATGGGAAAGGGCTTTGGCCATTAGGATTCTGTGTCGTGGGAGTGGGCTGTACTCAGATGGGAATTCCAAAGAAAACAACAACAACTTATATTTCTAGAGTGCCTTCAATGTAATGAAACATCCCAAAGCGCTTCACAGGAACATAAACAAAGTATAACACTGAACCAGATAGGGAGGTATTAGATCAGGTGACCAAAAAGCTTAGTCAATGTGGTAGGCTTTAAGGAGCATCTTAAAGGAGGAAAGTGAGGTGGAGAGGCACAGGGAGGGAATTTGGGGCCCAGGCAACTGAGCGCATAGCCCCAAATGGTGGAACAATTATAATCAGGATTCACACGAGGCTGGAATTCGAAGAGCAGAAAGATCCCAGTGGAGCTGGAGGAAATGACAGAGATAGGGCGGGAAAGGCCATGGAGGGATTTGACTACATGGACAAAAATGTTGCATGACTGGCAACCAATGTAAGTCAGAAAGAACAAGTGTGATAGGGTAATGGGACTTGCTGTGAGGGAAAACACAGACAGCAGAGTTTTGGATGACTTCAAGTTTACAGAGGGTAAGACGTGCGATGCGAGTTTAGAGGGTGTTGCAATCATCAAGGCCAGAGATAACCAAGGCACGGATGAGGAAAGCAGTGAGGGGCAGTGTCCTCTGTTAAAGGAGCTTTCCAATGGAGTAACTGCAACAACAGAGTGGGAGATGTGATTACTCATTCAAATTAGTCATCATGCCTGTCGCTGCAGGAATCAGACGTTATTTAGCTACTATAATTGAAAACACTCAAACCCATAGGACTGTGAGAAATTCAAAGCAAGCTGTGCCCCATACAAAATGCTCAGCTTTGGGTTATGGTGGAAATGTTGTAGTTTCAAATCTTCAGCTGAGGAACGATTTCCAATCTGAAACAATCACACACTGCACTTGGTCCCAGAAAGGATTAAATCTCGACTAACACACAGTACATTACACTGGGTGCAGACAGGAGTTTTTCCAACCCACATTCCAGTGATAACCAGAATTTCATACACTGTCACTAATCAACATTACACTGCAGTACACTGTTACTGACCAATATTACACTCCAGCACACTGATGGACCAATATTACACTCCAGTATACTGCAACAGACCAATATTACACTCCAGTACACTGATGGACCAATATTACACTCCAGTATACTGCAACAGACCAATATTACACTCCAGTACACTGTCACTGTTCAATATTACACTCCACAACACTGTGATGGACCAATATTACACTCCAGTGCACTGTCACTGACTAATATTACACTCCAGCACACTGTGACTGACCAACATTACACTCCAGTACACTGTGACTGATAATATTACACTCCAGTATACTGCAACAGACCAATATTACACTCCAGTGCACTGTCACTGACTAATATTACACTCCAGTACGCTGTGACTGATAATATTACACTCCAGTGCACTGTGACTGACCAATATTACACTCCAACACAGTGACTTACTAATATTACATGGAACATAGAACACAGAACAGTACAGCACAGAACAGGCCCTTCGGCCCACGATGTTGTGCCGAGCTTTGTCTGAAACCCAGATCAAGCTATTTCCTCCCTATCATCCCAAAGTACTCCATGTGCCTATGCAATAGCTTCTTAAATGTTCCTAAAGTTTCTGACTCCACTATCACTGCAGGCAGTCCATTCCACACCCCAGCCACTCTCTGAGTAAAAAACCTACCTCGGACATCCTTCCTATATCTCCCACCATGAACCCTATAGTTATGCCCCCTAGTTACCGCTCCATTCACCCGAGGAAATAGTCTTTGAACGTTCACTCTATCTATCCCCCTCATCATCTTATAAACCTCTATCAAGTCTCCTCTCAACCTCCTCCGCTCCAAAGAGAAAAGCCCAAGTTCCCTCAACCTTTCCTCATAAGACCTACCGTCCAAACCAGGCAGCATCCTGGTAAATCTCCTTTGCACTCTTTCCAGTGTCTCCACATCCTTCTTATAGTGAGGTGACCAGAACTGCACGCAATATTCCAAATGTGGTCTCACCAAGGTCCTATACAGTTGCAGCATAACCCCACGGCTCTTAAACTCAAACCCCCTGTTAATGAACGCCAACACACTATAGGCCTTCTTCACGGCTCTATCCACTTGTGTGGCAACCTTCAGAGATCTGTGGATATGAACCCCAAGATCTCTCCGTTCCTCCACATTCTTCAGAACCCTACCTTTGACCCTATAATCCACATTCAAATTTGTCCTACCAAAATGAATCACCTCGCATTTATCAGGGTTAAACTCCATTTGCCATTTTTCAGCCCAGCTCTGCATCCTATCTATATCTCTTTGCAGCCTACAACAGCCTTCCACCTCATCCACTACCCCTCCAATTTTGGTGTCATCAGCAAATTTACTGATCCACCCTTCAGCCCCTCCTCCAAGTCATTTATAAAAATTACAAATAGCAGAGGACCAAGCACTGATCCCTGTGGCACTCTGCTGGTAACCGGTTTCCAGTCTGAAAATTTTCCATCCACCACCACCCTCTGTCTTCTGTTAGATGGCCAGTTACCTATCCAATCGGCCAAACTTCCCTCTATCCCACACATCCTTACTTTCTTCATAAGCCGACCATGGGGGACTTTATCAAACGCCTTACTAAAATCCATGTATATGACATCAACTGCACTACCTTCATCAACACACTTAGTTACCTCCTCAAAAAATTCTATCAAATTTGTGAGGCAAGACTTGCCCTTCACGAATCCGTGCTGACTATCCCGGATTAAGCTGCATCTTTCTAAATGGTTGTAAATCCTATCGCTAAGGACCTTTTCCATCAACTTACCGACCACCGAAGTAAGACTAACCGGCCTATAATTACCAGGGTCATTTCTATTCCCTTTCTTAAACAGAGGAACAACATTCGCCACTCTCCAGTCCTCTGGCACCACCCCCGTGGACAGTGAGGACGCAAAGATCAATGCCAAAGGCTCTGCTATCTCATCCCTTGCCTCCCAAAGAATCCTAGGGTGTATTTCATCAGGCCCAGGGGACTTATCAACCTTCAGTTTATTCAAAATTGCTAGTACATCTTCCCTCCGAACATCTACTTCCTCCAGCCTATCAGCCTGTGGCACCCTCTCTTCCTCAAAAACATGGCCCCTCTCCTTGGTGAACACTGAAGAAAAGTATTCATTCATCACTTCTCCTATCTCTTCTGACTCCATGCACAAATTCCCACTGCCGTCCTTGACCGGCCCCAACCTCACCCTGGTCATTCTTTTATTCTACTACAGTAGAATAAAAGTACACTGTCACTGACCAATATTACACTCCGGTACACTGTTACTGACCAATATTACACTTCAGTACACTGTTACTGACCAATATTACACTCCAGTACATTGTCACTGACCAATATTACACTCCAGTCCACTGTTACTGACCAATATTACACTTCAGTACACTGTTACTGACCAATATTACACTTCAGTACACTGTTACTGACCAATATTACACTCCAGTACATTGTCACTGACCAATATTACACTCCAGTCCACTGTCACTGACCAATATTACACTCCAGTGTATTATATGTTGGTTTTGACTGGCTAAGGAATAATGTAGTGACATGGATTTGTGTGAACAATAACCAGTTTATTTTAAGAACATAACTATTTACAGATTTGCAAAAATAGGTGTTACTCAGTCCAAGCTTTGGGCTTTCTCCATCCAGACTCTCAATAATGTGGCTCTCTTACATTATCATGTGGGCAGTTATGTTTCTTGAGGCCCACACATTAACACTCTCTCCAATCTCTGTCCAAATATATTTTATATTTATATTTACATACTACCCCCTCTCACACAAGTCTTCGACTTTATAGATTTAATCCAGCTAGAAGTTTCAGGCCTCTCTTTGATCATGTCTGTGTCCACAGATTTCTTGGCTTTGATATGGTTGGTCTCTAATAAGTGTTGCAGTATCTGGTGCTTTGTTGGTTTGACTCTCAACATCTGGTTCTCTCAAATGTAAAATGGATCATTCTCCTTGAGGAATGAGGATAAGAATTTTCCTGTTTTTTCTTGATGTTCTTACTGGGGCATGTGTCAAGTAAGACCTTCATTGATCATCATCCCTTTAGACGATGGTGCCTTCTCTGCTTTGGTCTCTGATCCAAACTCTGTCTCCTTTGTTCAGCCTGGGCAGGTTCCTGGTATCCTGTCTCCTATTGTAAGCGGAGACTAGTTGTTTTTTGCAGCACTGTTCTCGGTCCTGAACCTTCTGATAGATGCAGAGTGCTAAACCTGGGATTAATTCGTTAGGCAGCAAGGAAAGCTGAATACGAAGCTATCTACCCAGCAGCAGTTCTGACACTGCCAATCCACACTGCAGTGGAATAGCCCTGTATGTCAAAAATCCCAGTGGAAAATTCTTGCTCTTCCTCAAAAAGGTTTTAACAGCGCAGACACCCCTTTCTGCCTTGTTGTTGGAATGAAGACGCCTCTGTGAATTGGTGAGCTGTTGGAATCTGCAGTTCTCAGTGAAATTAGTGAAGTCGTTACGAGCAAATTGTGGATCATTGTCAGACATTTGATTTGATTTATTATTGTCACATGTATTAGTATACAATGAAAAGTATTGTTTCTTGCGCACTCTACAGACAAAGCATACCGTTCATAGAGAAGGAAAGGAGAGAGTGCAGAATGTGGCATTACAGTCATAGCTCGGGTGTAGAGAAAGATCAACTTAACGTGAGGTAGGTCCATTCAAAAGTCTGATGACAACAGGGAAGGACCTATCCTGGTCCCCCCATGCCGACACTATAGTTAAGAAAGCCCACCAACATCTCTACTTTCCCAAAAGACTAAGGAAATTTGACATGTCAGCTATGACTCTCACCAACTTTTACAGATGCACCATAGAAAGCATTCTTTCTGGTTGTATCACAGCTTGGTATGGGCTCCTGCTCTGCCCAAGATTGCAAGGAACTACAAAAGGTCATGAACGTAGCCTAATCCATCACGCAAACCAGCTTCCCATCCATTGACTCTGTCTACACTTCTTGCTGCCTGGCAAAGCAGCCAGCATAATTAAGGACCCCACACACCCCTGACATTCTCTCTTCCACCTTCTTCTGTCAGAAAAAGATTCAAAAGTCTGAGGTCACGTACCAACCGACTCAAAACATCTTCTTCCCTGCTGCCGTCAGACTTTTGAATGGACCTACCTCACATTAAGTTGATTTTTTCCTACACCCTAGCTATGACTGTAACACTACATTCTGCACTGTCACGTTTCCTTCTCTATGAACGGTATGCTTTGTCCGTATAGTACACAGGAAACAATACTTTTCACTGTATGTTAATACATGTCACAGAATCACAGAATCAGAATCACAGAAACCCTACAGTGCAGAAGGAGGCCATTCGGCCCATCGAGTCTGCACCGACCACAATCCCACCCAGGCCCTACCCCCACATATTTACCCGCTAATCCCTCTAACCTACGCATTTTAGGATTCTAAGGGGCAATTTTTAACCTGGCCAACCAACCTAACCCGCACATCTTTGGACTGTGGGAGGAAACCGGAGCACCCGGAGGAAACCCACGCAGACACGAGGAGAATGTGCAAACTCCACACAGACAGTGTCTTTGGACATTAATAGATCCATTCTCTGATGTTCCCACAGTCTCCTGGGGAACTGGGTGGACTAATTTGTGCAACGCAATGTGAAATCATCTCTTTGTTTGCTCTTGATATTTTCGGTCACCACACTGCAGACTGGGCTCATGCTGTGCACTTTGTGATACGGATGTGGCCTTGGTGGATTTGTTGCAGAATTTCTGGTCACTGAGACAAGAATTACCAACTACTCATTGTACGCAAGCAGATCATCAATTACAATGAAGTGCTTCCATTGTTCAAAGTATATTTCCATGACTGTTCCAGCAGGACACATTGTGTGCGGTATTGACAGATGCAGGTGCAGTCTTCATCCTGCTTTTGCTCTTGGCACATCTGTTGGAACTTTTTGGAGCTCATTGGAAATTGTGTTACCATGAGCTGGAAATAGGACCCGACCTTATTGATCAGATTAACATCTTGTGTTACGGAATGGTTGACTGTGGCACTGGATAACGTGTCTGCAGTCACTTGTAGCTTGTCCTGCACATACTCTGTCGCGTAAGCGAAGCAAGTTAGCTGCAAATAGAATCTCTGGATTCTGGGAGGGCATTCTGACGAGTTCCTTCCCATCGAGTAATGGTTTGTTGTCTGTCTCAATGACTACTTTCAGCCTGGTGATGTCACCAGAGAATTTCTCACAAGCCCATGTGACTGCAAGAGCCTCCTTCTCTATGACTGCATACCTCATTTCTGTGTGAGATAGCACCCAAGACATGTTATAGACTGGTTGGTGGCACTCATCCAGTTGCTCTTGAAACAAGTCCTTCTTTGTGGTTGGTGGGAATGTGCGATAGTGAACCAGTATATCTGGTGAGAGCAGCATGTCTTCAAATCTGTTAGAATGCTTGATGTGCACCCAGCACTATGCTTAGGACCTCCTTCAGTAACTGTCTCAAGGGCTCCTTGACTTGTGTTAGGTTTGTCAGGAATTTTGCGATCAAATTAACCATACCCAGGAATCATTGAGGATCTGGAATGGATGACAGCGTATGAACTTCACTGATTGCCCATGTCTTTTGTGGGTTGGTCAATATGCCTTTACTGCTCACAATGTGACCTAAAAATTGAATGGACCGTTCAGTGAATTCACACTTTCTGTTTAGTGTTAGTCCTGCAAGCAGTTCAAAACAGTTTTATGTTTCATGTCGTATCCTTTGATTGTTGCTCCACAGACAAGTTCATCATCCATGTGTCAGATTCCACCTTTCAGGCCTTACAAGATGGTAGACATTGTTTGCTGAAAACTTTCGGGTGCCAGGGTATACCAAACAGCAAACGATTAAACCAAAATCTGTCTCATGGGGTAATAAAGGTTGTCAATACCAAAGGTTGTCAAGACTTTTCATCGAACGGTACCTGCCAAAAGCCACTGTTTGCATTCAGTTTCAAGAACATTGTATTCGTGGAGAGCTTTGTCAAGCTGAGGACATTGGGTATATTTCTCTCAACACAATCTCGTTGAATTTGGTCGACACAAATTCAAAGGGACCAGTTTGGTTTAGGAACTGGAACCATTCCAGAACACAATTCTGTTGCTTAGTGATAGAGTAGACCATCCCCACCTTGGTCATATCGTCTAGTTGCACTTGGACCTGTTCCATGAGTAGATGCGGCATCTTTCTTGATGTGAAAGACATACAGGTTTAACATCTTTCCTCAGAGTTATGCTGTATTCAGTCCCCCCCAGCCCAGTGAATAGTTTTGGAAAATTCAGTTTTGAAATCAGACCCTCATCCTTGCTGGTTGACCTCCTCCATCCTTTGGATGAGATTGGGGTCAACACACGCTTTTCAACTCAAAACAGAGAATTCTTGGTTGTGAAACATATATAACATCTCCCGTATCTTTGTTCTTAGATTGGACTGTTGGCTGAGGATTGCTTGTTACACCCAGGAAACCTGAATGGAGACAACCCAGTGTCTGTTCCACTCAGGGAAACCTAGTTTCTGGAAACTGAGGGACCATAAACCAGGTTTAAAGTTTAAAGTTTAAGTTTAAAGTTTAAAGTTTATTTATTAGCCTCTACTTTCTCAGGAGACTAAGAAAATTTGGTATGTCCGCTACAACTCTCATCAACTTCTACAGATGCAACATAGAAAACATTCTTTCTGGTTGTATCACAGCTTGGTATGGCTCCTGTTCTGCCCAAGACCGCAAGAAACTACAAAGGTGATGAATGAAGCCCAGTCCATCATGCAAACCAGCCTCCCATCCATTGACACTGCCTACACTTCCCGTGGCCTTGGAAAAGCAGCCAGCATAATCAAGGACCCGATGCACCCCGGACATTCTCTCTTCCACTTTCTTCTACCGGGAAAAAGATACAAAAGTCTGAGGTCACGTACCAACTGACTCAAGAACAGCTTCTTCCCTGCTGCCATCAGACTTTTGAATGGACTTACCTTGCATCAAGTTGATCTTTCTGTACACCCTAGCTATGACTGTAATACTACATTCTGCGCTCCTTTCCTTCTCTATGAACGGTATGCTTTGTCTGTATAGCGCGCAAGAAACAATACTTTACACTCTATACTAATACATGTGACAATAATATTTCAAATCAAAATACTGTCTCAAGTAGGCTTACAGTAACACTGCAATGAAATGATTGTGTATTCGGCTCCTATAGGCTAGAAGTCTAACAGCCTGGCACAGGCAACCACTAAAGACATTTCGGAAATCACAAACATCGCTCTAATACATTTCAGGCATCTTGGAGCCCAATCATAAATTTGCAAAATTGGTCCATTCTCCACGTTTTTCCACCCAGAAACCAGGCATAATTTCTATCCTTTCATTAAACTGAGTCCCGCCTGGTGGGTGGCCTAGTAGTTAGCACTGCTGCCTCACAGCGCCAGGGACCTGGATTCAATTCCAGCCTCAAGTTACTGTCTTGTGGAGTTTGCACGTTCTTCCCGTGTCTGCGTGAGTTTCTTCCAGGTGCTCCGGTTTCCTCCCACACTCCAAAGATGTGCAAGTTAGATAGAAATGGCAATGCTAAATTGCTCCTTAATGTCAAACATGTGCAGATTAGGTGGATTAGCTGTGGTAAATGCGTGCGGTTACAGGGATAGGCCTGGGTGGGGTACTGTTTTGGAGAGTCAGCGCAGACTTGATGGGCCGGATGGCCGCTTTCTGCACATTCATCACCTGCACAGGGCGGCACGGTAGCACAGTGGTTAGCACTGCTGCTTCACAGCTCCAGGGTCCTGGGTTCGATTCCCAGCTCGGGTCACTGTCTGTGTGGAGTTTGCACATTCTCCTCGTGTCTGCGTGGGTTTCCTCCGGGTGCTCCGGTTTCCTCCCACAGTCCAAAGATGTGCGGGTTAGGTTGATTGGCCAGGTTAAAAATTGCCCCTTAGAGTCCTGGGATGTGTAGGTTAGAGGGATTAGCGGGTAAAATGTGGGGGTAGGGCCTGGGTGGGATTGTGGTCGGTGCAGACTCGATGGGCCGAATGGCCTCCTTCTGTACTGTAGGGTTTCTATGATTTCTATGAGTAGGAACTCTATGGTTCTAAATTCCTTTGGAAAGGATGGTGAAACCTTTCTTTAAGAGACAATCTCATGGTGAGTCTCCTCTTTAAGAGAAATTTTGATGTTATCCTGATCAACAATAATTCATGTTTCTAAAATCACAGAATTGTTACAGTGCAGAAGGAGGCCATTCTGGCCATTGTCTGTACACCAGCTCTCCGAATGTGCAATTCACTTTGTATCATTATCTCTCTTTCCCCCTCAATAACCCTGCAGATTCTTTCTTTACAGATACAGCCTTTACTGTAGCAAAATATCACGAGGCGTTTCACAGGAGAATAGCCAGACAAAACCTGACACCCATCCATATAAAGAAATATTAGTGCATGTGAATCAAAAACTTGGTCAAAGAGATGGGTTTATTGGAGCATCTTAAAGGAGAGAAAGGTGGAGGGGTGAACATGTTTAGGGGTGGGAAGATTCAGAGCTCAGGGCCCATTCAGGCAGCTGAAAGCATGGCTGCCAAGAGTGCAACAATTCACTAGAGGCCAGAGGTAGAGGGACGCAGAAATCGCAAGGTTGCAGGGTCTAAGGGGATGACAAAGATAGGGAAGGGAAGGTCACTGGAGGATAGGCAGACCTGAAAACAAGGTTTCTTTTGAAGGCAAGGCCTGGTGGTGAGACCTTTCCTTTGATCATTTGTCTTTCTATTCACCTCTCTGCAGGCTGCCATTATAAACAGTAAATCTGTTGATTGTTCCTTCGCCTGCTTGACTCAGACCAGCTCTCAACTCTTCCTGTTCTGGAGAACAGCCTTGTTATTGTAAACATAAAACAGCACGGTTCCAAATAAATGAGAGTTTGAACAGCAGCCCACTTTATGTCCCTCTATTCTCAAGTGTTAAGTGATAAGTGTATAAAACAAACTAAGTAGAGCAGTCAGACACTGAAGTGAGTGCAGTGGATTTAATGTTTGGGTCAGCCCCAAGCCTTGGGAGATAACCGACAGCGAATTATTACTCAGATTTATTAAGAATCGTGCCTGTTCCTAGTCTCCCCTCCTCCATAAATCACTCACTCAACTGCAGCATAAAACTCTGCTCTAACACTGAGCTGCGATTTACTACAATCCCCCCACAAGACTGCCCGGAAGGTTTTTGACACCTCATTGCAGAGAGTTGTAAAGAGAGAATTATTTATATTTCTGCAACACTTTTCACAACCACAAAAACTCACAAAGTTCTGTACAATGGATGGAGTTTAATTTAGATAAATGAATACAGGAGTTGGGACAGCTTGTTGAAGTTGTACAAGACATTGGTAAGGCCACACTTTGAATACTGTGTACAGTTCTGACCACCCTATTATAGAAAGGATATTATTAAACTAGAAAGGGTGCAGAAAAGATTTACTAGGATGGTACCGGGACTTGATGGTTTGACTTATAAGAAGAGGCTGGACAGACTGGGACTTTTTTCCCTGGAGCGTAGAAGGCTGAGGGATGATCTTATAGAGGTCTATAAAATAATGAGGGGCACAGATCAGCTAGATAGTCAACATTTTTTCCCAAAAGTAGGGGAGTCTAAAACTAGAAGACATAGGTTTAAGGTGAGAGGGGAGAGATACAAAAAGATCCAGAGAGGTAATTTTTTTTCACTCAGAGGGTGGTGCGTGTCTGGAACTAGCTACAGAGGTAGTAGTAGAGGCGGGTACAATTTTGTCTTTTAAAAAGCATGTAGATAGTTACATGGGTACGATGGGTATAGAGAGATATGAGCCAAATGCAGGCAATTGGGATTAGCTTAGTGGTAAAAACTGGGCGGCCTGGACAAGTTGGGCCGAAGGACCTGTTTCCATGCTGTAAAACCTCTGTGATTCTAAAGTACAGGAGGAGACTATTTGGTGCATTGTGCTTGGGTTCTTGGGAAGGGCTATCAAAATAATCCCACTCCCCTGCTCTGTCCCCAGAGCCTTGCAATTTACTTCTTATTTTCAAGTATTTATCCAATTCCTTTCTGAAAGTTTCCATTGAACCTGCTTCAGGCAGAACATTCTAGATCACAACATGTTGCATAAAGAAGATGTTTACTCATCGCTCTTCTGATTCTGTTGCCTTTGATAACCAACTCTCCCACTGCAAGGAAAAGTTTTTCTTTATCTGCTCCATTGAAAGACCTCAATCAACTTTCCCCTTAAAAATGATTGACAACAACAATTTGAATTTCTGTAGCAGCCTTTATGTAACACATCCCATGCTGCTTGGTCAGTCAAACACATGACAACTCCTTTAAGAACACCTGACCAGAGCTTGGAGGAGACAAATGAAAGATGCTCACAATTATAAATCACACCACTGTGTAAAGTCGGCACCAAGCAGACAGCAGCAGGAACACTGGCTGAGAGTATTTACAAGAGGATTAAGCACATCACAACTGTTTAACCCAGCAAGATCATCAAACACCTGCAAACTGCAACAAGGAAACAAGCTCAGCTCATGTACAAACACTGGCACATAAAACCAGACAGACATGTATCAATCCTTTACTGAATAAATACCATCGTCCTGCAGTTACACAGTGAGTGACCCTTACCCTGAATAAACAGTCACTCTGTACAGTTACACATTGAGTGACCCTTACCCTGAATAAACAGTGACTCTGTAACCTCCTCCAGCCTCTACACCCCTCCCTATCTCTGTAACCTCCTCCAGACTCTACAACTCTCCCATCTCTGTAACCTCCTCCAGCCCCTACACGCCTCCCTATCTCTGTAACCTCCTCCAGCCCATACACCCCTCCCATCTCTGTAACCTCTTCCAGCCCCTACAACCCTCCCTTTCTCTGTAACCTCCTTCAGTCCCTACAGCTCTCTCTATCTCTGTAACCTCCTCCAGCCCCTACACCCCCTCCTTATCTCTGTAACCTCCTCCAGCCGGCTACAACTTCTTAAGAGCACTTGTTCCTCTAACCCTGGCCTCTTGACCATCCCTAATAGTCATAGAGTCATAGAGGTTTACAGCATGGAAACAGGCCCTTCGGCCTAACTTGTCCGTGCCACCATTTTTTTTTAAACCCCTAAGTTAATCCCAATTGCCTTGGACCTTAACCTGGTGTTGTTAAACTTCTTACTGAATACGGGGATGGTGCCAGAGGACTGGAGAATGGCGAATGTTGTTCCTCTGTTTAAGAAAGGGAATAGAAATGACCCTGGTAATTATAGACCGGTTAGTCTTACTTCGGTGGTTGGTAAATTGATGGAAAAGGTCCTTGGGGATGGGATTTAGGACCATTTAGAAAGATGCGGATTAATCTGGGATAGTCAGCACGGATTCGTGAAGGGCAAGTCGTGCCTCACAAATTTGATAGAATTTTTTGAGGAGGTAACTAAGTGTGTTGATGAAGGTAGGGCAGTTGATGTCATATACATGGATTTTAGTAAGGCGTTTGATAAGGTCCCCCATGGTCGGCTTATGACGAAAGTAAGGAGGTGTGGGATAGAGGGAAAGTTGGCCGATTGGATATGTAACTGGCTGTCTGATCGAAGACAGAGGGTGATGGTGGATGGAAAATTTTCGGACTGGAGGCAGGTTGCTAGCAGAGTGCCACAGGGATCAGTGCTTGGTCCTCTGCTCTTTGTGATTTTTATTAATGACTTAGAGGAGGGGGCTGAAGGGTGGATCAGTAAATTTGCTGATGACACCAAGATTGGTGGAGTAGTGGATGAGGTGGAGGGCTGTTGTAGGCTGCAAAGAGACTTAGATAGGATGCAAAGCTGGGCTGAAAAATGGCAAATGGAGTTTAACCCTGATAAATGTGAGGTGATTCATTTTGGTAGGACTAATTTAAATGTGGATTACAGGGTCAAAGGTAGGGTTCTGAAGACTGTGGAGGAACAGAGAGATCTTGGGATCCATATCCACAGATCTCTAAAGGTGGCCACTCACGTGGATAGAGCTGTGAAGAAGGCCTATAGTGTGTTAGCTTTTATTAACAGTGGGTTGCAGTTTAAGAGCCGTGGGGTTATGCTGCAACTGTACAGGACCTTGGTGAGACCACATTTGGAATATTGTGTGCAGTTCTGGTCACCTCACTATAAGAAGGATGTGGAAGCGCTGGAAAGAGTGCAGAGGAGATTTACCAGGATGCTGCCTGGTTTGGAGGGTAGGTCTTATGAGGAAAGGTTGAGGGAGCTAGGGCTGTTCTCTCTGGAGCGGAGGAGGCTGAGGGGAGACTTAATAGAGGTTTATAAAATGATGAAGGGGATAGATAGAGTGAACGTTCAAAGACTATTTCCTCGGGTGGATGGAGCTATTACAAGGGAACATAACTATAGGGTTCGTGGTGGGAGATATAGGAAGGATATCAGAGGTAGGTTCTTTACGCAGAGAGTGGTTGGGGTGTGGAATGGGCTGCCTGCAGTGATAGTGGAGTCAGACACTTTAGGAACATTTAAGCGGTTATTGGATAGGCATATGGAGCACACCAGGATGATAGGGAGTGGGATAGCTTGATCTTGGTTTCAGACAAAGCTTGGCACAACGTCGTGGGCCGAAGGGCCTGTTCTGTGCTGTACTGTTCTATGTTCTATGCCCACATTTGGCCCATATCCCTCTCTACCCATCGTACCCATGCATCATTCCACCATTGTCATTTGTGCTTTCGCCTCCATTAAATACTGTCCTTTCCATCTCCTTATATGGCTGGGTAGCTAATCTTGCTTTTTAATGCAATTGTGAAGAACTTTGTGACATTTTGTTATGTTAATGGTGTAGTATAAATACAACTTGACCCCATTTTTGTGCAATGTCCTCTCTATAGAATTGTAAATATATTTGTGTGTGGGTGTGCCTGCTTATCTCTTTTCTGTGTCTGCTTCTGTGTGTTGCAATCTGTATATCTCCCTATTTTTGTGCTTGTGTGCCTGTTCGCGTGTGTGTCTCTGTGTGTTCCTGTCTCAGTGTGTGCTGTCCCTGTGAGTGCAGTCCCTGTGTGTGCCTATCTGTGCGTGTGCTGTCTTTGTGTGTGCTGTCTGTTTCTACAAAATTATTCATTATTCATTCATTATTCCTATGAAACTCATCTCCAAACTCGTGGCCTGGGCCTTGGCTCCTCCCTCTGCGACTGGATCCTGAACTTCCTAACTCACAGACCACAATCAGTAAGGGTAGGCAACAACACCTCCTCCACGATTATCCTCAACACCGGTGCCCCACTAGGCTGTGTTCTCAGCCCTCTACTATACTCCTTATACACCTATGACTGTGTGGCCAAATTCCCCTCCAACTCGATTTTCAAGTTTGCTGATGACACCACCATAGTGGGTCAGATCTCAAACAATGATGAGACAGAGTACGGGAAAGAGGTAGAGAATCTGGTGAACTGGTGCGGCAACAATAATCTCTCCCTCAATGTCAACAAAACGAAGGAGATTGTCATCGACTTCAGGAAGTGTAGTGGAGAACATGCCCCTGTCTACATCAGCGGGGACAAAGTAGAAATGGTGGAGAGCTTCAGGTTTTTAGGTGTGCAGATCACCAACAATCTGTCCCGGTCCCCCCATGCCGACACTATAGTTAAGAAAGCCCATCATGCCTCTACTTTCTCAGACGACTAAGGAAATTTGGCATGTCCGATACGACTCTCACCAACTTTTACAGATGCACCATATAAAGCATTCTTTCTGGTTGTATCACAGCTTGGTATGGGCTCCTGCTCTGCCCAAGACCACAAGAAACTACAAAGGGTCGTGAATGAAGCCCAATCTATCACGTAAACCAGCCTCCCATCCATTAACTCTGTCCACACTTCCCGCTGCCTCTGCAAAGCAGCCAGCATAATTAAGGATTCCATGCACACCAGACATTCTCTCTTCCACCTTCTTCCGTCGGGAAAAAGATACAAAAGTCTGAGGTCACGTACCAACCGACACAAGAACAGCTTCCCTGCTGCCATCAGACTTTTGAATGGACCTACCTTGCACTAAGTTGATCTTTCTCTACACCCTAACTATGACTGTAACATTACATTCTGCACTTTCTCCTTTCCTTCTCTATGAATGGTATGCTTTGACTGTATAGTGCACAAGAAACAATACTTTTCACTGTATACTAATACATGTGACAATAATAAATCAAATCAAATCAAAGTCTCTGTGTGTGCCTGTCTCAGCATGTGCTGCCTCTGTGTGTGCCTGTCTCTGTGTGTGCCTGTATCTGTGAGTGTGCCTATCTTTGTGTGTGTGCCTGTCCCTGTCTCTGTGTGTGCCTGTCCCTGTGTGCGCCTGTATCTTTGTGTGTGCCTGTCTCTGTGTGTGTGCCTGTCCCTGTGTGTGCCTGTCCCTGTGTGTGCCTGTCTCTGTGTGTGTGCCTGTCTCTGTGTGTGTGCCTGTCTCTGTGTGTGTGCCTTTCTCTGTGTGTGCCTGTCTCTGTGTGTGTGCCTGTCTCTGTGTGTGCTGTCTCTGTGTGTGCGCCTGTCCCTGTGTGTTCTGTCTGTGTATGTGTGCCTGTCTCTGTGTGTGTGCCTGTCCCTGTGTGCCTGTCTTTGTGTGTGTGCCTGTCTTTGTGTTGTGCCTGTCTCTGTGTCTGTGCCTGTTTCTGTGTGTGCGCCTGGCTCTGTGTGTGCCCGTCTCTGTGTGTGCTGTCTCTGTGTGTGTGCCTGTCTCTGTGTGTGCTGTCTCTGTGTGTGCTGTCTCTGTGTGTGTGCCTGTCTCTGTGTGTGCTGTCTCTGTGTGTGTGCCTGTCTCTGTGTGTGCCTGTCTCTGTGTGTGTGCCTGTCTCTGTGTGTGCTGTCTCTGTGTGTGTGCCTGTCCCTGTGTGTGCTGTCTCTGTGTGTGTGCCTGTCCCTGTGTGTGCCTGTCTCTGTATGTGTACCTGTCTCTGTGTGTGCCTGTCTTTGTGTGTGTGCCTGTCCCTGTGTGTGCCTGTCTTGTGTGTGTGCCTGTCTCTGTGCATGCTTAACCTTTCTGTGTGTGTGTGTGTGTGTGGGGGCTGATATTTCCCACTGAGGCAGGTAACTGGAGGCGGGAAATTTCTGGCTCAGCAGACCTGCCTGGATATAAAGAGCCCCATCAGGTGCAATATTTACGCCAGGGAGGCAGGGGTGGGATTGAGCTGGACCCATCAACTCCGGAAGCAATTTGAGAGTGGTGGGTGAGCAGTTCCAATGTGGGCTTTGTCTCTGTTTGTCTTCATTCCTCTGTTTCTCTACATGCCTGCTTGCTGTCTCCACTGTGTACCATTCTCCTCTGTAGAAGGTCATCAATGTTCATGTGTAAACATTTGTATGTACAGTGCATTATAGGCATTTATTTCATGCGTGTTCAGGGCTGATCTGAATGACAGCGCTGAGCTGCCACTGAGCTATTTAACTCTTAATTGACCACTGCATAACACAAGCAAATCAAACACAGCCAGTGGCGTAAGGAGCAGAGGGGAGCATGGTTTGCTTTTAGTGTTGAATTATCGGTTTGGCTCATTCTTGCAGATCAATAAAAAGGGAACAGAAGCAAATATTGGACATAAACAGCAACACAATCAGGGGCAATTAGTTACAGATCCTGTGTCAGCTCTGCCTCAATGGATCACACTCCCACTTCTGAGGCAGAACGTTGTGGCTCCAAATCCTACTCCAGAGACGTTAGCACATAGTTCAGACTGTCCTTCAGATGAGGTGTTAGGCTAAGGATTTATTTACCCTCTCGGTTGGTGCAAAAGATGCAGAGGCAGTACTTTGGAGACGAACAGGGGAATTCTCCCCGGTGTCCCAGCCAATGTTTATCCCTCTCATCATTAAAACTACTGGACCCGAATTCTCCGATCTCATGTCCCGCCCCCCCCACCCCACCCACCCTGCTGTCAGCGAGAATGGAGAATTTGTTGCTCAGTTCAATCTCCATTCACTGCAGCAGGACCAGAGAATCCCAACCGCAGGTGAGATCAGACAATTCCAGCCATGATCTGGTCATTATCCCATTGCTGTGAATGGGATCTTGCTGTGTTTAAATTGGCTGCCGTATTTCCTACATTACAATAGTGACTACATTTCAAAAAGTAGTTAATTGGTTGTAAAGCACTTTGGGATGTCCTGAGGTTAGGAAAGGTGCTATATAAAAGCAAGACTTTCTTTCTATATCAAAAAGACAAATGGGCTATTGGCATTTATTGCAAAAGGACTGGAGTATAAAAGTTGAGAAGTGTTGTTGCAATTGTATTCGGTGTTGGTGAGGCCACATTTGGAGTCTTGTGTCCAGTTTTGGTCTCTTTATTTGAGGAAGGATGTGGTGGTATTGGAGGCAGTTCAGAGAAGGTTCACCAGATTGATTCCAGGGATAAAAGGGTTGATGTATGAGGAGATATTAAACAGTTTGGGCTTGTACTCGCTGGATGAGAGGGGATCTGATCGAGGTATATAAAATTTTAAAAGGGATTGTTAAAGTAAGTGTAGCCCAAATGTTTCCTGTTATGGGGCAATCTAGAACAAGAGGTCACAGGTATAGGTTGAGAGGCGGTAGATTTAAAACTGAGATGAGGAGGAACTACTTTTTGCAGAGGGTGGTGAATTTGTGGAACTCGCTGCTCCATAGCGCGGTGCAGTGTGATTCGTTGAATGGTTTCAAGAAGGAGATAGATATATTTCTAATTTTAAAAAAGGGTTAAAGGGATATGGGGAACAGGTGGGGAGGTGGATTTGAGACCAGGGAGAGATCAGCCATGGTCTGATTGAATGGCGGAGCAGGCTTGAAGAGCTGAATTTGCCGACTTCTGCTCCTAATTCCTATGTTCCTTTCATACATCGACTGTCCTGGTGCGTATTTGCAGCATAACCTGTTCTCACTGTTGGCATTGCTGTAGTAACTATACTAACAACATTCACTAAAGAATGAAACTGAAGATCACACACACATTACCGATTTGATTGTGAGCAGTAACACAGGATGTAAGAGCAGGAACAGGGTCAGGGTGTGCAGGGCTGGATTCTGGATCCTTAACGCTATCAGCCAGTATGAGTTGATACACAGAGTTATCAGACGGACAGGGTTCTAAGCTGCTCCTCTGCATCACCAGACCTGGGCTAAAGTCATTTCTCAATAACCTGACCAGAAATGGAAGTGTTTGTGTAACTGCTCCTGAGGGAGACTGAGACCTATGTTAAAGGCTTGGAGGCTTTGAAAGGGGATTAAAGAGAGAATTGTCCCCAGGAGCAGAGTAATGCTGGTGATTGTACCTCGGTAACAGCATTACCAGCTCCTTGCTTACTGTTTCCTGCATCTACTGATTATCATAGAGATAATCTTAATTTGCAGCAAATCCCATCCCCTCATTACCCCAGTGCTCGCTGACCTACACTGGCTCCAGGTCAGGCAGCAACAACTTTACAATTCTAATCCTTGTTTCAAATCCTTTCAGGGCCTTGTAATCTCCTCGAGCCTCACAGCTCTCCGAGATTTCTGCGCTCCTCTGATTCTGGCCTCTTGCGCATTCGCAATTTTAATCACCTCACCGTTGGCAGCTGTGGCTTCAGTTTCCCAAATGCCAAGCTCTGGAATTCTCTTCCTACACCTCTCTGTCTCTCTACCTCACTTTCCTCCTTCAAGACACTGCTTAAATTCATAGAATCATAGAATCCCTACAGTGCAGAAGGAGGCCATTCGGCTCATTGAGTCTGCACCTACCACAATCCCACCCAGGCTGTATTCCTTTAACCTCACGTATTTACCCTGCTAATCCCCTGACACTAGGGTCAATTTAACAGGGTCAATCAACCTAACCTGCACATCTTTGGACTGTGGGAGGAAACCGGAGCACTCGAACGAAATCCACGCAGACACAGGGAGAATGTGCAGACTCTGCAGACAGTGACCCAAGCCGGGAATCAAACCCGGGTTCCTGGCACTGTGAGGCAACAGTGCTAACCACTGTGCCACCGTGCCGCCCCAGACTGAATATCTCTTTATGTGGCTCAGTGTGATATTTTGTTTTCTAATGCTCCTGTGAAGCATCTTGGGATGGTTCATTACATTAAACTGTAATCGAAATATTGTTGAGATGCTAATTCATCACATTCACCTGGGAGACTTTCATTGAATTACAGTTTCATACAGCAGAGGAGGAAGCCATTTGGCCCATCATTCCTGTGCCAGGCCTTCGACAGACCTATCCCATTAGTCCCACTCACCTGCTTTTTCCCCTTAGCGCTGAACATTTCTCCTTTTCAAGCATTTATCCACTTCCCTTTTGAAAGTTCTGATTTACATAGAAATATAGAAAATAGGAGAAGGAGTAGGCCATTCGGCCTTCAAGACTGCTTCAACATTCATTATGATCATGGCTAATCATCCAACTCAATAACCTGATCCCATCTTCCCCCCATTGATCCCCTTTGCCTCAAGTGTTATATCTAACTCCAAATCACACTGAAGCATCTCTGCATCCTCCTCACAGCTCAACCTTCCACCTAGCTTTGTGTCATCTGCAAAATTGGAGATATTACATTTAGTTCCCTCATCTCATAGAATCATAGAGTCATAGAGGTTTACAGCATGGAAACAGACCCTTTGGCCCAACTTGTCCATGACGCCCAGTTTTTACCACTAAGCTAGTCCTAATTGCCTGTATTTGGCCCATATCCCTCTATACCCATCTTACCCAATGTAATTGTCTAAATGCTTTTTAAAAGACAAAATTGAAACCGCTTCTACTACTACCTCTGGCAGCTTGTTCCAGACACTCACTACCCTCTGAGTGAAAATATTGCCCCTCTGGACACTTTTGTATCTCTCGCCTCTGATCTTAAACCTATGTCTTCTAGTTATAGACTCCCCTACCTCTGGTTAAAGATATTGACTATCCACCTCATCTATGCTCCTCATTATTTTATAAACCTCTATAAGATCACTCCTAAGTCTCCAATGCTCCAGGGAAAAAAATCCCAGTCTATCCAGCATCTCCTTATAACTCAAACCATCAAGTCCCGTAGCATCCTAGTAAAGCTTTTCTGCACTCTTTCTAGTTTAATAATATGCTTTCTATAATAGGGTGACCAGAACTGTACACAGTATTCCAAGTGTGGCCTTACCAATGTCTTGTACAACTTCAACAAAACGTCCCAACTCCTGCGTTCAATGTTCTGACCAATGAAACCAAGCATGCCGGATGCCTTCTTCACCACTCTGTGACTCCATTTTTAAGGAGCAATGAACCTGTACTCCTAGATTTCTTTGTTCTATAACACTCCCCAACGCCCTACCATTAACTGAAAAAGTCCTGCCCTGATTCAATCTACCAAAATGCATCACCTCACATTTATCTAAATTAAATTCCATCTGCCAATCATTGGCCCACTGGCCCAATTGATCAAGATTCCGTTGCAATTCAAGATCATTAATATACGTTGTAAATAGCTGGGGTCCTAGCACTGATCCCTGTTGTATCCCACTAGTCACTGCCTGCCATTCGGAAAATTCCTACTCTTTGTTTCCTGTCTGCCAACCAGTTTTCTAACCATCTCAACACACTAGTTCCAAACGCATGCATTTTAATTTCACATGCTAATTTCTTATGTGGGACTTTGTGGAAAGCCTTCTGAAAGTCCAAATAAACCACATCCACCGGTTCCCCCTCATCAACTCTGCTAGTTACATCCTCAAAGAATTCCAGTAGATTTGTCAAGCATGATTTCCCATTCATAAATCCATGCTGACTCTGTCCAATCCTGTCACTGTTTTCCCAAGTGTTTTGCTATAAAACCTTTGATAATGGACTCTAAAATTTTCCCGATGTCAGGCTTACTTGGTCTATAATTCCTTGTTTTCTCTCTGCCTTCCTTTTTAAATAGAGGGGTTACATTAGCTATCCTCCGATCTGTGGAAGGTCGCCAATGTGCTTCCACTGCTGTCTCAGGCAGTGCATTCCTGATCACAGCACACAAGGTGGGGTTTTCCAGTCCCATCTGCTCCCAGATTGGAAATTCCTGCCTGAAGTCAATACACCTTTCAACGGTCTGTCAAATTGTCTGTCCCCGTGACGCTTCCCGTGGTGGACAGGACTGGAAAGTCTACCCCGCTAATAAAAAAGTCTAATTCCCCCTCTGATTATTTTGCCAATTGTCTGACATCTGTGTCCTCCTGCCAAGGGAAACACTCTCTCCTTATTTAATCTATCAAATTATCGATCAAATCTATCTCTTATTTTTGAACAGCCCTATTAATTGTCCTCTGAATTTTCTTGGTTCTAAGGAGAGCATCGTTCAGTTTTCCTGCTCTCTCCATGCCATTGAAGTTCCAGATGCAAGCTCATCTTTGGAAGCTGTGTCTGTTTTAAATGTGGATTCACTCTTTTATGCAACCTGTGGGTTTGTGTCATCACAAAGAACTGCTGGCATTTCATGTGTGGCTGTGGAATTCTAATCCAATGATAACATTTACATCTAAACAGTCAGCATTTTTCCACAGACAGCTGGACTTTGTGTAAAATGTTGATTCAAAATAAATTGAGAAGCTCCCTCATTGGTTCAGAGAGATACTGCGCTCTGCTGGAAAAGGAATTCAATGTTGAATTAACAGATCTCAGCCCAGCAGTCATTGGGTTTTGGAAATGGCTACAAGGCAATTGGCAAGAGAGAAAATGAGCAGGATTCCTGCCGCAGGACTGCTGGCTTTATAAACAGACCACCATAGAATACAGAAGCAAGCAAGTTCTACTAAACTGTTAGAAATGGCTGATTATAAGCCTCGGCTGCAATATCTCCCCCAGTTCTGGTTGTCTTATTCAGGGAAGAATCTGAAGGCCTTGGAAAGGGTGCGGAGGAGATTTACTGAACAGATCAGGAATCAGAGACTTCAGTTATATGGAGAGACAGAGAAACCTAAAGGGAGATTGAATAGAGGTGTTCAAGATCATGAAGGGTTTTGATGGAATAAATGAGAAGAAAGGGTTTCTAAAGGCAGGAGGGTGAGTAGCCAGGAACACTGACGTCAGGTAATTGGCAAAAGAATCAGAGAGCTGATGAGAATTGATTTTTAATGTATTCTGATCAGGAAGGGCTAGTGGAAGCAAATTCAATAGCAGGTTTCAAAAAGAATTTGGATATGTTACTTCCAGGGCCTAATTAGATAGCTCTTTTAAAGAGATGACTGAAGTAGAATGGGCCAAATGGCCTCTTTCTGTGCTGTATTGTCCTGTGATTATCAGCAGCCAACGCGTATGGTGTAAAGATGTTGAATGATGTCAGGAATGTGCTGTAATAGGTGACATGTTGTAACATCTGGCAGTCACCATCACTAATTGTCGCTCAACAAAGATTATTAGGGGTGGAGGGAGTATTGGACAGAGGGCAACAAAAGAAAGGGACAAAATATAGAGAGGCACAGAAGGGAATGCGTTTACTTGATTGGTTGCCAAATAAGTGGGATGATAGAAGCTTAAACAAAAATGTGGGGCTTTTTTCTGAAGAGCTTAATGCTACATGGTGAGTTATTGAGAAATGAACTGCTTCCCTGTCCTATATTGAATTAGAGAAGTTTCTATTCTTGAAAGAGTCTACAAGGAACTGTCCGCAGATCTGTGAGGAACAGAGAAACATTAATTTGTCAAATGTACAATACTTAGTGTGTTCTCACAGCTGATTGGTTCAGGGTGGTGATCTTGACCAGATCATTGGGTGAACAATTGAGGCCATCACTGGCTCACTGGTGGAAGGGTAACTCTCTTTGATCCTGTGATCTAGTTAGTCTGAAGAGAGTCTCCAACATGGTATCACACACACACATTGGAACTGACATAAGACTTAATAATATGGATTTGCTCCTTGGTACTTCAACAGGTGAAACACAGGTTTTAAAGTGATAAAAGCAAATTACTGCAGATGCTGGAATCTGAAACAAAAACTAAAAATGCTGGAAAATCTCAGTAGGTCTGACAGCATCTGTGGAGAGAGAAAATTGAGCCAACTTTTTGAGTCTGGATGACTCTCAGTGAATGCAATTCAGTCAGTGGGCGTTGCCAGAACCTGCTTGGATTGATCCATATGATCTTAGAGAGGTGGGGAAGGTAGCACACTACACAGGACAGGAAAGATAAATCAGAGCACAACTTCAGACTAAACACATTATATCAGTGGCAAATGTAGACTGGTGTCAGGAAGTTCTTAACAAAGCAGTGACTGTTCTGTGATTGGAGACAGGAACCCAGACTTATGTAACATACAACTGGATACTCTGATGGGAGATTTAGGAATTGTGTGGATACATGATCCTGCACAGTCTGAATGACCTTCCTCATCAGAAGCTTAGTGATCATCACCTTAGAATTCAGACCATTATCAGACCATCCAGGAGGATGTCAGGAAGCGTGTCTCCACACAAAGGGGAGTGGAAAGCTGGAACTCTTCCCCCAAAGAGCTGTTGAAGGTGGAGTCAACTGAAAACATCAACATAGAAACATAGAAACTAGAAGCAGGAATAGGCCATTCGGCCCTTCAAGCCTGCTCCACCATTCATTATGATCATGGCTGATAATCAAATTCAATATCCTGATCCCCCCCTTCTCCCCATATCTCTTGATCCCTGTATCCCCAAGAGCTATATCTGATTTCGTCCTGAAATTAGACATCGTTTTGGCCTCTCACTGAGATTGTTGTTGGCTAAGGGGATTGAGGATTATGGAACCGAGATGAGGAGATGAAATTAAGGTGCAGCTCAAGCAAGATCCAGATGAATAGTGAAATAGGCTCACGAGGGCGGATGTCCGTCTCCTGTGTTCCATGTACAGACACTTGTACATCCCAAGTCCAGCTTCTGCTCCGATATAACCTCCATCGCTAACTAACATCACTGAAATATTCTCCGTCATCACTCCTGTCTTGGTTCATCTTCTGCTGAGACCCTCATCCTTTGTCACTTGTAGACGTGACCTTTCCAACGCTCCCCTGGGCAGCCTTCCATCTTTCCCGATGGCTCAGAGTGAGTGAGAGCTGGACCGGCCAGCAATGCACAAGGAGCAATACAGAGTCTCTGCTTTGTGAAGCTAACTCAGGGAGTGATATTAGGCTGGGAGTTCCTGAACAGTGAGGTCCTGCTGTTTATCACTGTCCTGTGATACACAGAGAGAGTGAGAGTGCGAGAAAGAGTGTGAGAGAAAGAGAGAGACAGAGAGTTTGTGAAAGAGAGGGAATGTGAGAGAGAGTGAGAGAGAGAGAGTAAGAGTGAGAAAGAGAGAGAGAAAGAGTGGGATTAAGAGAGAGAGAGTGAGTGAGAGAGAGAGACAGAATAAGAGAGAAAGTGAGAGAGAGAGAGAGAAAGAGCGTGTGTGTGATGTGTGTGTGTGTGTATGTGGGGAAGTGTACCCCAGTGAGAGTCAGTGTGTGTGGAACTGTACCCCAGTGAGAGTCAGTGTGTGGAACCCATACCCCAGTGAGAGTCAGTGTGTGTGGAACTGTACCCCAGTGAGAGTCAGTGTGAGTGGCACCCGTACCCCAGTGAGAGTCAGTGTGTGTGGATCCCATAACCCTGGTGAGAGTCAGTGTGTGTGGAACCAGTACCCCCGTAAGTCAGTGCGTGTGGAACCCACGCCCAGTGAGTCAGTGGGTGAAAGAACCGCACCCCAGTGAAAGGCAATGTGTGTGGGATCCGTACGCCAGTGAGAGTCAGTGTGTGTGGGATCCGTACGCCAGTGAGAGTCAGTGTGTGTAGGACCCATACGCCAGTGAGAGTCAGTGTGTGTGGAACCCGCACCCAGTGAGAGTCAGTGGGTGTAGGAACCGCACCCCAGTGAGAGGCAATGTGTGTGGGACCCGTATCTCAGTGAGAGTCTGAGTGTGTGGAAACTGGACCCCAGTGAGAGTCAGTGTGTGTGAATCCCATACCCCAGTGAGAATCAGTGTGTGTGGAACCTTTACCCCCGTGAGACAGTGTGTGTGGAACCCGCACCCTAGTGAGAGTCAGTGTGTGTGGAACCTTTACCCCCGTGAGTCAGTGTGTGTGGAACCCGCACCCTAGTGAGAGTCAGTGTGTGAGGAACCCGCACCCTAGTGAGAGTCAGTGTGTGTGGGACCCGTACATCAGTGAGGGGCAATGTGTGTGGGACCCATACCCAAGTGAGTCAGAGTGTATGGAAACTGGACCCCAGTGAGAATCAGTGTGTGTGGAACCCATACCCCAGTGAGAGTCAGTTTGTGTGGAACCCGTACCCCAGTGAGAGTCAGTTTGTGTGGAACCCGTACCCCAGTGAGAGTCAGTGCGTGTGGAACCTGTGCCCCAGTGAGAGTCAGTGTGTGTGGAACCCGTACCCCAGTCAGAGTCAGTGTGTGTGGGACCCGTACCCCAGTGAGAGTCAGTGTGTGTGGGACCCGTACCCCAAAGAGAGTCAGTGTGTGTGGGACCCGTACCCCAATGAGAGTCAGTGTGTGTGAAACCCGTACCCCAGTGAGAGGCAATGTGTGTGGGACCCGTATCCCAGTGAGAGCCTGAGTGTGTGGAACCCGTACCCCAGTGAGAGGCAATGTGTGTGGGACCCGTATCCCAGTGAGAGTCAGTGCGTGTGGAACCCGTACCCCAGTGAGAGGCAATGCGTGTGGGACCCGTATCCCAGTGAGAGCCTGAGTGTGTGGAACCCGTACCCCAGTGAGAGTCAGTGTTTGTGGAACCCGTACCCCAGTGAGAGTCAGTGTGTGTGGCACCCGTACCCCAGTGAGAGTCAGTGTGTGTGGAACCCGCACCCCAGTGAGAGTCAGTGTGTGTGGATCCCATAACCCTGGTGAGAGTCAGTGTGCATGGAACCTGTACCCCCGTAAGTCAGTTTGTGTGGAACCCGCACCCAGTAAGAGTCAGTGGGTGTAGGAACTACACCCCAGTGAGAGGCAATGTGTGTGCGATCCGTACTCCAGTGAGTCAGGGTGTGAGGAAACCGGACCCCAGTGAGAGTCAGTGAGTGTGGAACCCGTACCCCAGTAAGAGTCAGTGTGTGTGGGACCCGTACCCCAGTGAGAGTCAGTGTGTGTGAGACCCGTACCCCAGAGAGATGCAATGTGTGTGGGACCCATACCCCAGTGAGAGTCAGTGTGTGTGAGACCCGTACCCCAGAGAGATGCAATGTGTGTGGGACCCGTATCCCAGTGAGAGTCTGAGTGTGTGGAAACTGGACCCCAGTGAGAGTCAGTGTGTGTGAATCCCATACCCCAGTGAGAGTCAGTGTGTGTGGAACCTTTACCCCCGTGAGTCAGTGTGTGTGGAACCCGCACCCTAGTGAGAGTCAGTGTGTGTGGGACCCGTGCCTTAGTGAGGGGCAATGTGTGTGGGACCCATACCCCAGTGAGTCAGAGTGTATGGAAACTGGACCCCAGTGAGAGTCAGTGTGTGTGGAAGCCATACCCCAGTCAGAGTCAGTGTGTGTGGGACTCGTACCCAATGAGAGTCAGTGTGTGTGAAACCCGTACCCCAGTGACAGTCAGTGTGTGTGGAACTGTATCCCAGTGAGAGTCAGTGTGTGTGGAACCCGTACCCCAGTGAGAGTCAGTGTGTGTGGAACCCGTACCCCAGTGAGAGTCAGTGTGTGTGGAATCCGTACCCCAGTGTGTGTGGAACCCGTACCCCAGTCAGAGTCAGTGTGTGTGGAACCCGTACCACAGTCAGAGTCAGTGTGTGTGGGACCCGTACCCCAATGAGAGGCAATGTGTGTGGAACCCGTACCCCAGTGAGAGTCAGTGTGTGTGGAACTGTACCCCAGTGAGAGTCAGTGTGTGTGGAACTGTACCCCAGTGAGGGTCAGTGTGTGTGGAACTGTACCCCAGTGAGGGTCAGTGTGTGTGGAACTGTACCCCAATGAGAGTCAGTGTGTGTGGAACTGTACCCCAGTGAGAGTCAGTGTGTGTGGAACTGTACCCCAGTGAGAGTCAGTGTGTGTGGAACTGTACCCCAGTGAGAGTCAGTGTGTGTGGGACCCGTACCCCAGTGAGAGTCAGTGTGTGTGGAACCCGCACCCCAGTGAGAGTCAGTGTGTGTGGAACTGTACCCCAGTGAGAGTCAGTGTGTGTGGGACCCGTACCCCAGTGAGAGTCAGTGTGTGTGGAACCCGCACCCCAGTGAGAGTCAGTGTGTGTGGAACTGTACCCCAGTGAGAGTCAGTGTGTGGAACTGTACCCCAGTGAGAGTCAGTGTGTGTGGGACCCGTACCCCAGTGAGAGTCAGTGTGTGTGGAACCCGCACCCCAGTGAGAGTCAGTGTGTGGAACTGTACCCCAGTGAGAGTCAGTGTGTGTGGAATCCGTACCCCAGTCAGAGCCGGGTGCCTCTGAAGGGGTAAGGAAATTGTTAAGGAAAATCTGGGGAAAAATCTCCCTCCCAAATCTGAGGTAAAAGAAGAAATCTGCAATAAGAATATATAATAAAACAGGAAATACTGGATACACTCAGCAGATCTGTCAGCTTCCAGGGAGATTGAAGCAGTTAACGCTTTGATTCTGTCTGACTCTGTTTTGAGCTGAAGGAATCTGCAGGTCTGTTGCGTTGGTTCAGAGATAATGAGGTATTCATTCTTCCTCTCTAGAATTAATGAGTCTGTCACTTAAACAGATGGCAGTTAATTAACTAAATTATACAGACAGCAAATCAGAGGAAACAGCAAACAAAATTGCACCTTGTTTCATTCGAAAACTGTTATCCTAATGGTGGGGTATAACAAACGGTGACACACACCCTGACACACAGTGACACGCAGTGACACACACCCTGACACACAGTGACACGCAGTGACACACACCCTGACACACAGTGACACGCAGTGACACACACCCTGACACACAGTGACACGCAGTGACACACACCCTGACACACAGTGACACATACCCTGACACACAGTGACACACAGTGACATACACCCTGAAACAAAGTGACACATACCCTGACACACAGTGACACACAGTGACATACACCCTGACTCACAGTGACACACACCCTGACACACAGTGACACATACCCTGACACACAGTGACACGCAGTGACACACACCCTGACACACAGTGACACATACCCTGACACACAGTGACACACAGTGACATACACCCTGACTCACAGTGACACACAGCCTGACACGCAGTGACACATACCCTGACACACAGTGACACACAGTGACATACACCCTGACTCACAGTGACACACAGCCTGACACGCAGTGACACATACCCTGACACACAGTGACACACAGTGACATACACCCTGACTCACAGTGACACACAGCCTGACACGTAGTGACACATACCCTGACACACAGTGACACACAGTGACACACATCCTGACACACAGTGACACACACCCTGACTCACAGTGACACATACCCTGACTCACAATGACACACAGCCTGACACACAGTGACACATACCCTGACTCACAATGACACATACCCTGACACACAGTGACACATACCCTGACACACAGTGACATACACCCTGACTCACAATGACACACAGCCTGACACGCAGTGACACACACCCTGACACACAGCCTGACACGCAGTGACACACACCCTGACACACATGACACTCAGTGACACACACCCTGACACACAGTGACACACACCCTGACTCACAGTGACACACAGCCTGACACGTAGTGACACATATCCTGATGCATACCCTGACTCACAGTGGCACACACCCAGACTCACACCCTGACACACACCCTGACTCACAGTGACACACAGTGACACACACCCTGACACACAGTGACACACAGTGACACACACCCTGACTCACAATGACACACAGCCTGACACGCAATGACACATACCCTGATGCATACCCTGACTCACAGTGGCACACACCCTGACTCACACCATGACACACACCTTGACACACAGTGACACATACCGTGACACACAGTGACACAGAGCCTGACACACAGTGACACAGAGCCTGACACACAGTGACACATACCCTGATGCATACCCTGACTCACAGTGGCACACACCCTGACTCACACCCTGACACACACCCTGACTCACAGTGACACACAGTGACACACACCCTGACTCACAGTAACACACAGTGACACACACCCTGACTCACAGTAACACACAGTGACACACACCCTGACTCACAGTAACACACAGTGACACACACCCTGATTCACAGTGACAAACACCCTGACACACAGTGACACACACGCTGACACACACCCTGATACACCCTGTCACACATTGGCAAATACACTGACACACAGTGACACTCAGTGACACACAGTGACACATCCCAACACGTGCTCAGGTATAAAGTGTGACATTTTTTATCATTCACTCATGCAGTATGGGTATCGCTGTCAGTAAGAAGTCTCACAACACCAGGTTAAAGTCCAGCAGGTTTATTTGGTAGCAAAAGCCACTAGCTTTCGGAGCGCTGCTCCTTCATCAGGTGAGTGGGATTTCAGTTCACAAACAGGGCTATAAAGACACAAACTCAATTTACAAAATAATGGTTGGAATGCGAGTCTTTACAGGTAATCAAGTCTTAAAGGTACAGACAATGTGATTGGAGAGAGTGTTAAACACAGGTTAAAGAGATGTGTATTGTCTCCAGACAGGACAGTTAGTGAGACTTTGCAAGCGCAGGCAAGTCGTGGAGGTTACAAATAGTGTGACATGAATCCAAGATCCCGGTTGAGGCCATCCTCATGTGTGCGGAACTTGGCTATCAGTCTCTGCTCAGCGACTCTGCGCTGTCGTGTGTCGTGAAGGCCGCCTTGGAGAACGCTTATCTGAAGATCAGAGGCTGAATGCCTGTGACCGCGGAAGTGTTCCTCAACAGGAAGAGAACACTCTTGCCTGGTGATTGTCGAGTGGTGTTCATTCATCCGTTGTCGTAGCGTCTGCATGGTCTCCCCAATGTACCATGTCTCGGGACATCCTTTCCTGCAGCGTATCAGGTAGACAACGTTGGCCGAGTTGCAAATGTATGTACTGTGTACCTGGTGGATGGTGTTCTCATGTGAGATGATGGCATCCGTGTCGATGATCTGGCATGTCTTGCAGAGATTGCTGTGGCAGGGTTGAGTGATGTCGTGGTCACTATTCTCCTGAAGGCTGGGTAGTTTGCTGCGGACAATGGTCTGTTTGAGGTTGTGCGGTTGTTTGAAGGCAAAAAGTCGGGTGTGGGGATGGCCTTGGCGAGATGTTCTTCTTCATCAATGACATGTTGAAGGCTCCGGAGAAGATGTCGTAGCTTCTCCGTTCTGGGGAAGTACCGGACGGCGAAGGGTACTCTGTCTGCCGTGTCCCGGCGCCACAGCGAAAAACCACACCGACCTCCTCAGAAGACAAACATGGGACATGTAGCCCATCCCTCATTGCCCTTGAAAATATGATGGTGAGTCACCATCTTGAATCACTGCAATCTCTGAGGTATAGGTACACCCACAGTGTTGTTAGAGAGGGAGTTCCATGATTGTGACCCAGCGACAGTGAAGGAATGGTGATATATTTTCAAGTCAGGATGGCGAGTGACTTGGTGGGGGCCTCCAGGAGGCGGTGTTCCCAGGTATCTGCCGCCCTTGTCTTTCTAGATGGTGGAGGTTATGGATCTGGAAGGTGCTGATGAGGGAAGCTTTGTGAGTCGCTGCAGTGCATCTTGCAGATAGTTCACACGGCTGCCACTGTGTGTCAGCGGTGAAGGGAGTGAATGTTTAACATGTTGGGTGGATTCATCGAATCATAGAATCCCGACGGTGAAGAAGGAAGCCATTAGACCCATCGAGCCTGAACCAACCACAATCCCACTCAGACCCTATCCCCATAACCCCCTTACACTAAGGGGCAATTTAGCATGGCCAGTCTGCTAACCCACACATCTTTGATTGCTGATCATCTGGGTTGCTTTGTCCTGGATGGTGTTGAGCTTCTTGAGTGTTGTTGGAGCTGCACCCATCCAGGCACGTGGAGAGTATTCCATCACACTCCTGACTTTTTCTTTACTCTTCCATGGGATGTGGGCATCGTTGGCAAGGCCAGCGTTTGTTGCCCATCCCTAATTACCCTTGAACTGAGTGGCTTGCTGGGCCATTTCAGAGGCAGCTATGAGTCAACCACATTGCTGTGAGTCTGGAATCACATGTCAGCCAGACTAGGTAAGGACGGCAGATTTCCTTCCCTAAAGGACATTAGTGAACCAGATGGGTTTTTCTGACAATTGACAACGGTTTCATGGTCACCAATATCGAGACTGGCTTTATATTCCAGATTTTATTAATGGAATTTAAATTCCACCAATGGTGGGATTTGAACCCGTGTCTCAGTGCATTAGCCCTGGGGCCTCTGGATTACCAGCGACATGTAGATAGTGGTTAGAATTTGGTCAGTTACTCACTGAATTCCCAGCCTCCGACCTGCTCTTGTAGCTGCAGTATTTATATGGCTGGTCCAGTTCAGTTTGTGTTTGATGGTAAGTGGTGGGATTTAGGTTGAGTGATTCACTGATGGTAATGACATTAAATGTCAAGGGGCGATGGGTGGAGATCTCCTTTTGGGGATTGTCTGGCACTTGTGTGGCGCGAATGTTATTTGCCACTAGCCTGGATATTGACCAGGTCTTGCTGCATTAGGACATGGACTGCTGCAATATCTGAGGACTCGTGAATGAGATGTCACCGTGCGTCAGGATGTGTTTTGGTACAGTGGAGTGGCATTCTAGGCTATTTCCGAGTTAAACTCTTTGCTGTGGGTCTGGAGTCACACATAGATCAGACCAGGTGAAGACGCCGGTTTTCTCCTCTTTCTGATTTGTTAATCAGATGGGACAGTTTAATAATCTGGCAATGTCATGGTTTCCGTTGGACTTGTGTTTACCTGGATACAAATTCATTCTCAACTGAACTGATGCAGTTCATGTAATAAAAAACGAATGATCCCATTAGTGGAATTGGAGCAGATTCACAGAATGGTCAGTGCTGAGGGAGTGCTGCACTGTCCGAGGGTCAGGACAGAGGGAGTGCTGCACTGTCCGAGGATCAGTCCTGGGGGAGTGCTGCACTGTTAGAGGGTCAGTGCAGAGGGAGTGCCGCACTGTCAGAGGGTCAGTGCTGAGGGAGTGCCGCACTGTCAGAGGATCAGTATTGAGGGTGTGCCACACTGTCAGAGGGTCAGTGCTGAGGGAGTGATGTACTGTCAGAGGATCAGTACTGAGGGAGTGTCGCAGTATCAGAGAGTCAGTACTGAGGGTGCGCCGCACTGTCAGAGGGTCAGTACTGAGGCAGCGCCGCACTGTCAGAGGGTCAGTACTGAGGGAGTGCTGCCTTGTCAGAGGGTCAATGCTGAGGGAGTGCCGCACTGTCAGAGGGTCAGTGCTGAGGGAGTGCCGCACTGTCAGAGGGTCAGTACTGAGGGAGTGCCGCACTGTCAGAGGGTCAGGACTGAGGGAGCGCCGCACTGTCAGAGGGTCAGTACTGAGGGAGTGATGTACTGTCAGAGGATCAGTACTGAGGGTGTGCCACACTGTCAGAGGGTCAGTGCTGAGGGAGTGCCACACTGTCAGAGGATCAGTACTGAGGGAGTGCTGCACTGTCAGAGAGTAAGTACTGAGGGAGTGCTACACTGTCAGATGGTCAGTACTGAGGAAGTGCTGCACTGTTAGAGGGTCAGTATTGAGGGAGTGATGTACTGTCAGAGGGTCAGTACTGAGAGAGTGTCGCAGTATCAGAGAGTCAGTACTGAGGGAGCGCCGCACTGTCAGAGGGTCAGTACTGAGGGAGCGCCGCACTGTCAGAGGGTCAATACTGAGGGAGTGCTGCCTTGTCAGAGGGTCAGTGCTGAGGGAGTGCCGCACAGTCAGAGGGTCAGTGCTGAGGGAGTGCCGCACTGTCAGAGGGTCAGTACTGAGGGAGTACCGCACTGTCAGAGGGTCAGTACTGAGGGAGTACCGCACTGTCAGAGGGTCAGTACTGAGGGAGTGCCGCACTGTCAGAGGGTCAGTACTGAGGGAGCGCCGCACTGTCAGGGGGTCAGTACTGAGGGAGTGCTGCCTTGTCAGAGGGTCAGTGCTGAGGGAGTGCCGCACTGTCAGAGAGTCAGTACTGAGGGAGCGCCGCACTGTCAGAGGGACAGTACTGAGGGAGCGCCGCACTGTCAGAGGGTCAGTACTGAGGGAGTGCTGCCTTGTCAGAGGGTCAGTACTGAGGGAGTGCCGCACAGTCAGAGGGTCAGTGCTGAGGGAGTGCCGCACTGTCAGAGGGTCAGTACTGAGGGAGCGCCGCACTGTCAGAGGGACAGTACTGAGGGAGTGCTGCCTTGTCAGAGGGTCAGTGCTGAGGGAGTGCCGCACAGTCAGAGGGTCAGTGCTGAGGGAGTGCCGCACTGTCAGAGGGTCAGTATTGAGGGAGCGCCGCACTGTCAGAGGGTCAGTACTGAGGGAGTGCTGCCTTGTCAGAGGGTCAGTGCTGATGGAGTGCCGCACTGTCCGAGGGCCAGTGCTGAGGGAGTGGCGCACTGTCAGAGGGTCAGTACTGAGGGAGTACCGCACTGTCAGAGGGTCAGTACTGAGGGTGTACCGCACTGTCAGTGGGTCAGTACTGAGGGAGTGCCGCACTGTCAGAGAGTCAGTACTGAGGGAGTGCCACACTGTCAGAGGGTCAGTACTGAGGGAGTGCCACACTGTCAGAGGGTCAGTACTGAGGGAGTGCTGCACTGTCAGAGGGTCAGTACTGAGGGAGTGCCGCACTGTCAGAGGGTCAGTACTGAGGGAGTGCTGCACTGTCAGAGGGTCAGTACTGAGGGAGTGCCGCACTGTCAGAGGGTCAGTACTGAGGGAGTGCTGCACTGTCAGAGGGTCAGTGCTGAGGGAGTGCCGCACTGTCAGAGGGTCAGTACTGAGGGAGTGCTGCACTGTCAGAGGGTCAGTACTGAGGGAGTGCCGCACTGTCAGAGGGTCAGTACTGAGGGAGTGCTGCACTGTCAGAGGATCAGTGCTGAGGGAGTGCCGCACTGTCAGAGGGTCAGTACTGAGGGAGTGCTGCACTGTCAGAGGGTCAGTGCTGAGGGAGTGCTGCACTGTCAGAGGGTCAGTACTGAGGGAGTGCTGCACTGTCAGAAGGTCAGTGCTGAGGGAGTGCCGCACTGTCAGAGGGTCAGTCCTGAGGGAGTGCCACACTGTCAGAGGGTCAGTGCTGAGGGAGTGCTGCACTGTCAGAATGTCAGTGCTGAGGGAGTGCCGCACTGTCAGAGAGTCAGTACTGAGGGAGTGCTGCACTGTCAGAGGGTCAGTGCTGAGGGAGTGCCGCACTGTCAGAGGGTCAGTACTGAGGGAGTGCTGCCTTGTCAGAGGGTCAGTGCTGAGGGAGTGCCGCACTGTCAGTGGGTCAGTACTGAGGGAGTGCCGCACTGTCAGAGGGTCAGTACTGAGAGAGTGCCACATGGTCAGAGGGTCAGTACTGAGGGAGTGCCACACTGTCAGAGGGTCAGTACTGAGGGAGTGCCGCACTGTCAGAGGGTCAGTACTGAGGGAGTGCCACACTGTCAGAGGGTCAGTACTGAGGGAGTGCCGTACTGTCAGAGGGTCAGTACTAAGGGAGTGCCGCACTGTCAGAGGGTCAGTACTGAGGGAGTGCCGCACTGTCAGAGGGTCAGTACTGAGGGAGTGCCGCACTGTCAGAGGGTCAGTACTGAGGGAGTGCCGCACTGTCAGAGGGTCAGTACTGAGGGAGTGCCGCACTGTCAGAGGGTCAGTACTGAGGGAGTGCCGCACTGTCAGAGGGTCAGTACTGAGGGAGTGCCGCACTGTCAGAGGGTCAGTACTGAGGGAGTGCCGCACTGTCAATTTCTAGTTTCATATCATTGATCATAATGTAAACTCTGTGAAACTTTGTCGAATACATCCTGGTTTGGGGGTTGTACAATGTCAGAACACGATGCGTGTCAGCAAATTCAGATTGGGGTCAGCCAGGTTTGCCTTGTGAGCCACTTACTCAGAGCTGATGGTGTGAAACCAGAGCCAGACAAGACAACGGCAATATGAAAGCTCCCAATTCCGTGGGACAAGCTTTGCAGCATTACCTCGGTGTGACAAATTATCTTTCAAGTTTATTGCTTCCTGCAGTGAGGTCACTGGATCCCTTCCTGAGCTTCCTGTCCACGTTGTTGGTATTGCAGCTGCATCACACTGCTGTGTGCAGCAAACCCCGGCTGCTCCTCTCAGGCCCTCCACTGCTGCAGATGGTCAGGAGGATGTTGACATCCTGACTTTTACGATGCTTTCCTCTCCTCGAACCAGGAACTCAATGTTGTCTGACAGGTGGATATCTCACAGACAGTTTCACAATGTCATCGAGAAAGACAGGTCTGAGTCCTCACGGAGCTTCTCCTTGAGCTCTGTCCATTCTTCTCTGTGAGAGAGGAACTAATGGACAGGACGGGCTGCTACTGTGTGACCAGCGATTTGTCATCCCCACCTCTCTGCAGAGGCACTATACCCAGCAACTCCACCGGGGCACCCAGGGCTGTAAACAACCAGGTACAGGGCAAAGGGATCACTATACTGACGCTTGATGTATATGGACATGAAGAGGGAAGTCTCCAATGTGCATCATGCAACCAGCTCAAGCTACATCAAGCGAAAGAGCCTCAGCACCTACATGAGGTCCTGGACCTCCCCGGTCACTCAAGGAGGCTAAACAGCCCCTCTAAACGGGCCACTGCTGTTTGTAATATTTATTAATGATCTGGATGAGGGTATAGTTGGGTGGATTAGCAAATTTGCTGATGACACCAAAGTCGGTGGTGTGGTAGACAGTGAGGAAGGGTGTCGTAGTTTGCAGGAAGACTTAGACAGGTTGCAAAGTTGGGCCGAGAGGTGGCGGATGGAGTTTAATGCGGAGAAGTGTGAGGTAATTCACTTTGGTAGGAATAACAGATGTGTTGAGTATAGGGCTAACGGGAGGACTTTGAATAGTGTGGAGGAGCAGAGGGATCTAGGTGTATGTGTGCATAGATCCCTGAAAGTTGGGAATCAAGTAGATAAGGTTGTTAAGAAGGCATATGGTGTCTTGGCGTTTATTGGTAGGGGGATTGAATTTAGGAGTCGTAGCGTTATGTTGCAACTGTACACAACTCTGGTGCGGCCGCACTTGGAGTACTGTGTGCAGTTCTGGTCCCCACATTACAGGAAGGATGTGGAGGCTTTGGAGAGGGTGCAGAGGAGGTTTACCAGGATGTTGCCTGGTATGGAGGGGAGATCCTATGAGGAGAGGCTGAGGGATTTGGGATTGTTTTCGCTGGAAAGGCGGCGGCTAAGAGGGGATCTTATTGAAACATATAAGATGATTAGAGGTTTAGATAGGGTGGATAGTGATAGCCTTTTTCCTCTGATGGAGAAATCCAGCACGAGGGGGCATGGCTTTAAATTGAGGGGGGGTAGTTATAGAACCGATGTCAGGGGTAGGTTCTTTACCCAGAGGGTGGTGAGGGATTGGAATGCCCTGCCAGCATCAGTAGTAAATGCGCCTAGTTTGGGGGCGTTTAAGAGATCCGTAGATAGGTTCATGGACGAAAAGAAATTGGTTTAGGTTGGAGGGTCACAGTTTTTTTTTTAACTGGTCGGTGCAACATCGTGGGCCGAAGGGCCTGTTCTGCGCTGTAATGTTCTATGTTCTATGTTCTATGTTCATCCTCATCTACTCGTACTCCAGTTGGTTCAGAATTGAACCACCTGCTCAACATGAAAAACAACACATCCAAATCACGCTCAGGAGACACTCGAGGCGTCGCTCAGAGGGTAGCGATGGGCAAGGCTCAGCAGTTTGTTTCCAATGAGTTTGGGAACTTTGCACACATGGCATTTTGACCACATCATGAGTAGCTCCTATATCCACAGCACAATCCCCTGGCCGAACAGGCAGTATGCTCAGCCAATCATCTACTTGGGAAATGGCCCAAGAGCACACAGATGCTGCACTCCTCAGCCTGTGAGACGTACCGAGACAAGCTCTGTCCCTATCAGCATAGTGATTGCTCCCCATGTCCACCAGGGCCACAATCCCCATTGCCAAGGCCCTCTGACAACCCAACATAAAACCCAATGTGAGTGATGTCCCCATGAAGCACCAACTAAGGGGAAAGAGGTACACAGACCCTTAAGCACTTGGTCAGTCAGGATTCAGACCACTCATGACCACAACCTGGTGCTGGCACACAGCCATGTTCCACAGCCAAACAGTGATGTGGTAGCCTTAGACAGTGCCCATTATGTATGAAACTGGTGTCACCTACTGCAGGTATTGGATCCAGCACCATCAACCACCACAATACCCCAGGCACCCGGCCTGCAAACCAGCCGCCCCACGCCAATGCAAATGGCTAATCCTCCAGAGGCCCCTGCAGTAAGCCTGTAGTCACTGGGTACACCACAAGCACGCCTGATGTTATCAACACCAGTCTGAGAGCATCTCCAGCACAGCCAACTGACTCGATTACACAGCCAGGGCTTATCAATAAATCAAATACAAGATTCCAGGACTGTCATGAACTAGCCTGCAACTGGACTTTATTTTTTCTAAGAAGGGGAGAGGGAAGGAAATGCGATGGGCTATGCACCAGTTGCAGTAGGCCACTCAGTATTTAGCAGAATGTAAATAATACATCTTGTTAGCCTATTCGATTTTGTGGGTTGTAAATAGTTTGCATCCAATGACTGTTCTTCTTTGCAGTTACACCTCAGTACTATCAGTTGTCACAACTTAAATGGGGAAAATGTCGACCAGATGGTCATGTGGAAGCTGGGGGTGATGCAGGTACAAAAGGCGTCACGTCTGAGAGTGTGGGAGTTTCCCCTGAGTGTGGGCAGAATTAACAATAAACCTTTATTGTTCAAAGTCGATAGTCACTGCAACCTAGTACTTCTGCAGTAGCTTTTATGGGTAAGATGTTTACCACCTGAATGAATATCGCTCATTCATTCAATATTCACTTGTCAGGGAGTGCAAAGAAATGGGTCATAAATATAAAATAGTCACAAACGAATCAAATAGGAATTCAGACGAGATGGTTAGAATCTGAAACTCAGCGTCATGGAATGGTTGAGCTGAATGGATCAGTTTAACTGAAAGTTAGGTAAACATTAGAGAGAAAAGACAGGCTTTGATAAATAAAGATGAGAGGAGGTTTGTGTAGAGCACACGGCAGCAGAAAGTAGAGACTGCTGTAAATATGATATTATTCCAAATAATTCATTAAATGTGACTCCATTTGAAATTCTCAGCGAGTTGATCTGCTTTGTCTTTTAGCTGCACTGAATAAATGAGAGGTTTGAAGGGCTGGTGACTTCTGTGGGGTTTTACAAAGCTCTAGTTTCCATGGAAATTTGGCTATTGTCCAATTTGACCCTGGACCTCCTCACTCTAGTTCCCTTGGGGGTGAAGGACTGCAGATCCACCGCCTGCACATAAGGTCAATGGACTTCAGTCTCACTCCGTGTGTTTACCACAAGTTGTGGATTTTGAGTGGGTGTTTGAGGTCTCTGCCACCCCATCATCACATCAGGTCACTTCCTGCAGAGGAGGCATGCTCAGTCAAGGGAAATGAATGAAAAGATAGCCAAAGATCTTAGGATGGAATCTTATTAAAGTCATGGGAGTCAGACTTTCCAAATCCACAACCTCTGTAACCTAGAAGGACAAAGGCAGCAGATACATGGGAACACCGCCACCTGCAAGTTCCCCTTAAGGTCACACACGTATCTGACTTGGAAATATATCACCACCCCTTCACACGTCAATATCCCGGAACTCCCTCTCTAATAGCACAGTAGGTGTACCTACACCACATAGAACCATAGAAAATTACAGCTCAGAAACAGGCCCTTTGGTCCTTCTTGTCTGTGCCGAACCATTTTATGCCTAGTCCCACTGACCTGCACTTGGACCATATCCCTCCACACCCCTCTCATCCATGAACCCGTCCAAGTTTTTCTTAAATGTTAAAAGTGACCCCGCATTTACCACTTTATCCGGCAGCTCATTCCACACTCCCACCACTCTCTGCGTGAAGAAGCCCCCCCTAATATTCCCTTTAAACTTTTCTCCTTTCACCCCTAACCCATGCCCTCTGGTTTTTTTCTCCCCTAGTCTCAGCGGAAAAAGCCTGCTTGCATTCACTCTATCTATACCCATCAAAATCTTATACACCTCTATCAAATCTCTCCTCAATCTTCTACGCTCCAGGGAATAAAGTCCCAACCTCTTCAATCTCTCTCTGTAACTCAGCTTCTCAAGTCCCGGCAACATCCTTGTGAACCTTCTCTGCACTCTTTCAATCTTATTTACATCCTTCCTGTAACTAGGTGACTGCAGCGGTTCCAGAAGGTAGCTCACCACCACCTGTGGTTATTCATCAATGCCCCACCTTCTCAACTTTACCCCTTGCCTGAGGTGTGCTGATCATCGGGTTAAATCACCACCAGTCAGCTCTCCCCATCAAAGAGCAGAGCAGCCTATGGTCATAAAACAAAGAACAAAGAACAGTACAGCATAGAAACAGGCCCTTCAGCCCTCCAAGCCTATGCTGATCATGATGCCCTAATTAAACTAAAAAAAAAGCTTCTGCCCTTACTCGGTCCATATCCCTCTATTCCCTCCCTATTCATGTACCCATCAGATGCCTCTTAAATATTGCTAATGTGCCTGCTTCCACCACCACCTCTGGCAGTGCGTTCCAGATACCCACCACTCACTGCATGAAAAACTTCCCCCGCACATCTCCCTTAAACTTTCCCCCTCTCACCTTGGACCTGTGCCCCTTTATTGACACTTCCGCCCTGGGAAAAAGCCTCTGACTATCCACCCTGTCTATGCCTCTCATCATTTTGTAGACCTCTATCAGGTCTCCCATAAGACCATAAGACACAGAAGCAGAATTAGGCCACTCGGCCCATCGAGTCTGCTCCCCCATTCAATCATGGCTAATATTTTTCTCATCCCCATTCTCCTGCCTTTTCCCCATAACCCCTGATCCCCTTAGTAATCAGGAACCTATCTATCTCTGTCTTAAAGACGCTCAATGACTTGGCCTCCACAGCCTTCTGTGGCAAAGAGTTCCGCAGATTCACCACTCTCTAGTTGAAGAAATTCCTCCTCATCTCTGTTTTAAGGGATCGTCCCTTTAGCCTGAGGTTGTGCCCTCTGGTTCTAGTTTTTCCTACTCGTGGAAACATCCTCTCCACATCCACTCTATCCAGATCCCCCCCTCATCCTTCTAAACTCCAACGAGTACAGATCCAGAGTCCTCAACCGTTCCTCATACGACAAGCTTTTCACTCCAGGGATCATTCTTCTGAACCTCCTCTGGACCCTTTCCAAGGCCGGCACATCCTTCCTTAGATACGGGGCCCAAAACTGCTCACAATACTCCAAATGGGATCTGACCAGAGCCTTATACAGCCTCAGAAGTACATCCCTGCTCTTGTATTCTAGCTCTCTCGACATGAATGCTAACATTGCATTTGCCTTCCTAACTGCCAACTGAACTTGCACGTTAACCTTAAGAGAAGCTTGAACAATGACTCCCAAGTCCCTTTATGCTTCTGATTTCCTAAGCATTTTCCCATTTAGAAAATAGTCTATGCCTCCATTCCTCCTTCCAAAGTGCATAACCTCATACTTTTCCACATTGTATTCCATCTGCCGTTTCTTTGCCCACTCTCCTAACCTGTCCAAGTCCTTCTGCAGCCCCCCTGCTCCCTCAATACTACCTGCCCCTCTACATATCTTTGTATCATCTGCAAAGTTAGCAGCAGTGCCTTCAGTTCCTTCTTCCAAATCGTTAATGTAATAGCGTTGTATAATGTATATATATATTCCCCTCAGCCTCCATCTCTCCAGTGAAAACAATCCTAGTTTATCCAACCTCTCCTCATAGCCAACAGCCTCAAGACCAGGCAACATCCTGGTGAACCTTCTTTGCACTCTCTCCAAAACTTCCACATCCTTCCAGCAGTGTGGTGACCCAGAACCACATGCAATACTCCAAATGTAGCCGAGCCAAGGTTCATATAGCTGCAACATGATTTCCCAACTCCTGCACTCAGTGCCTCATCTGATGAAGGCAAGCATGCCATGTGCCTTCTTAATCACCTTGGCCACCTGTGCTGTCACTTTTAGGGAACTGTGGACCTGCACGCCCAGATCCCTCTGTATGTTAATGTTCCTAAGAGTTCTGCCTTCATCATTACTGATTTCTGCATCACCCCACATTTAGAACAAAGGACAAAGAAAATTACAGCGCCGGAACAGGCCCATTGGCCCTCCAAGCCTGCACCGGCCATGCTGCCCGACTTAACTAAAACCCCCTACCCTTCCGGGAACCATATCCCTCTATTCCCATCCTATTCATGTATTTGTCAAGACGCCCCTTAAAAGTCACTATTGTATCTGCTTCCACTACCTCCCCCGGCAACGAGTTCCAGGTACCCACCACCCTCTGTGTAAAAAATCTGCCTCGTACATCTCCTTTAAACCTTGCCCCTCACACCTTAAACCTGTGCCCTCTAGTAATTGACTCTTCCACCCTGGGAAAAAGCTTCTGACTGTCCACTCTGTCCATGCCTCTCATAATCTTGTAGACTTCTATCAGGTCACCCCTCAACTTCCGTCGTTCCAGTGAGAACAAACCAAGTTTCTCCAACCTCTCCTCATAGCTGATGCCCTCCATACCAGGCAACATCCTGGTAAATCTTTTCTGTACCCTCTCCAAAACCTCCACATCCTTCTGGTAGTGTGGCGACCAGAATTGAACACTATATTCCAAGTGCGGCCTAACTAAGGTTCTATAAATCTGCAACATGACTTGCCAATTTTTAAACTCAATGCCCCGGCCAATGAAGGCAAGCATGCCGTATTCCTTCTTGACTACCTTCTCCACCTGCATTGCCAGTTTCAGCGACCTGTGTACCTGTACACAGGGAAGGTCATGTCTCACCAACTTAACTGAGTTTTTTGGAGAGGTGACAATTATCCTTTTCACGTCTTCAAGGGAACAACTATTGACTATTCTCCAGTCCTCTGGAACCTCGCCTATGGTCAAAGAGGATGTGCAATTCTCCTTGACCCTGTCTCCCAGACCCTGTTTGTCCAGATTAAACTCCATCTACCATTTCTGTGCCCAAGTCCCCAATCTATCTATATCCTGTTGTAGCCTCTGACAATCCCCGGTACTATCAGCAACTCCACCAATCTTCGAGTCATCCACAAACTGACAAAGCCCTTGAGGAGTACAGTAAGAGTAGGAAGGAACTTAAACGTGGAATTAGGAGAGCTAAAAGGGGTCATGAAATGTCTTTAGCAAACAGGATCAAGGAGATTCCCAAGGCTTTTTATATTAGGAGCAAGAAGGTAGCAAGAGAAAGAGTGGGCCCACTCAAGGACAATGGAGTGAAGTTTTACATGGAACCACAGGAAGTGGGGGAGATCCTTAATGAGTTCTTTGTATCGGTATTCACCAAGGAGAAGGACATGATGGATGTTGAGGTCAGGGATAGGTGTGTGAAGGCTCTAGAGAACGTCAATATATCAAAGGAGGAAGTGTTGAGTATCCTAATTTGCGTTAAGGTAGACAAGTCCCCGGGGCCGGATGGGTCTGTCGCAGGTTACTGCGGGAGGCAAGGGGAGAAATAGCTGGGGCTTTAACAGATATCTTCACATCTTCTTTGACCACAGGTGAGGTTCCAGAGGACTGGAGAATAGCTAATGTTGTTCCCTTGTTTAAGTGGTCAGTGGTGAGGAGGCTTTGGGAAAAGATACTGAGGGACAGGATATATGCACATTTGGAGGAAAATGGACTAGTTAGTGACAGGCAGCATGGTTTTATATGGGGAAGGTAATGTCTCACCACTTGACTGAGTTTTTTTAAAGAGGTGACAATTATCCTTTTCACGTCTTCAAGGGAATAACATTGGCTATTCTCCAGTCCTCTGGAACCTCGCCTGTGGTCAAAGAGGGTGTGGGATTCTCCTTGACTCTGTTTGCTAAAGACATTTCATGGCCCCTTTTTGCCTTCCTAATTCCACGTTTTAAGTTCCTTGCTACTTTCACTGTACTCCTCAAGGGCTTTGTCAGTTTTTAGTTGCCTAGACCTATCGTCTGCTTCCTTTTTCTTTTTGACTATTCATTTGGCCCATATCCCTCTATACCCAACTTACCCACGTAACTATCTAAATACTTTATAAAAGACAAAATTGTACCCGCCTCTACTACTACCTCTGGCAGCTTGTTCCAGACACTCACCACCCTCCGTGTGAAAAAATTGCCCCTCTGGACCCTTTTGTATCTCTCCCCTCTCACCTTAAACCTGTGCCCTCTAGTTTTAGACTCCTTTACCTTTGGGAAAAGATATTCACTATCTAGCTGATTCATTATCGGAGGGTGGGGGGAGGTCATGTGACTGAAGTAACCATTTTGAAATCTTTTAGCACAAGTCGCTAACGAGTTAGGCCCTCCCTTCCCTCCTCTCCCCAGTTAATAAGAACATAAGAAATAGGAGCAGGAGTAGGCCATCTAACCCCTCAAGCCTGCCCCGCCATTCAATAAGATCATGGCTGATCTGAAGTGAATCAGTTCCACTTACCCGGTTCTTACAGTTTAAAAATGGAGTCTATCGAAAGGAATCTCAGGTGCAAAAAATCATCAATTTCTGAAAGAGATGATTTGAAAAAGAAATTGTCTTCAACAATTGCACTTACACGGGCTTCAATGCAACTCTTGAAATCTAAAGACTAACCTGGAAAGTTTTCTGTTGTTGGGGTGGCACAGTAGTTAGCACTGTTGCCTCATAGCACCAGGAACCCGGATTCAATTCCGGCCTTGGGTGACGGTCTGTGTAGGGTTTGCATATTCTTCCCATATCTGTGTGGGATTCCTCTGAGTGCTCTGGTTTCCTCCCACACTTCAAAGATTGTGGGTTAGGTGGATTGGCCATGCTAAATTCTCCCTCAGTGTTAGGGCGATTAGCAGGGTAAATGCGTGGGGTTACGGGGATAGAGCCTGGGTGGGATTGTTGTCAGTGCAGGCTCCATGGGGCTGAATGGCTTCTTTCTGCATTGTGGGGATTCTATGATTCTACAGTGAAGGACCCATAAATAGTGAACTCTCAATTTTTATTTTTCACCATTGAACTTTAATCTATCTCAGAAAGTAATCTGCAGTGTACCCTGTAACTGTTGTTTGTGTGTGTGTGTGTGGATGTTGGTTGTGAAAGGTCGTTTTTAAATATTTTGCTATCTTTTCCTGGTAGGATTTTTTGACTCAATAAAAACTGACACCATTTTGTCTTAAAACTCAAGCAAAGCGGTCAGATTTGTTTCTCTGCAATCAGTGTGTAAATGGTTAAACACAGAGATTGCGAAAACTCATTCATCCTTCTGAATTCACCAGAAAGCCTATTACAGTCAGACCGGGAGCAGCAGGATAGGAGATTCATCATTACCTCTCCTCATGTGACTGGGACAAGATCCAGAGAGGCAGGTGCAGAAACTTTGTTTTGAATGCAATGAATTGTTGTGAGCTGGAATGTGCTGACTAAAGCCCAGTGGAAGCAGATTCAATAATAACTTTTGATGGGAATTAAATAAATATTTGAAAAAGAAAAATTTTCAGGGCTATAGGGGAAAGAGCAGAGGCTGCGGGATTTATTGGATAGCTTTTTATAAAGAGCCAGCACAGATATGATTGGCTGAATGGCCTCAGTGTGCTGTATGGTTCAATGACTCCAGCTTGACATTTACAGAATGGAGACTTGGTCAAGCTACTCGAATGGTGATAGTATCGGTGAATCTGTCTGTCAAACAGGGTCAGTACCAGAGGTGTAGCAGAGGACTGGAGTTCTTCCTGCTTCGCTCTTTCCTATCTCCTGGAATCAGCCACATTCGGTGAATAGCTGAGGGAGGGATGGTGGCGATGGGACAGAGAGAGAGTGAGAGAGAAGAACGGGGATAAAGAGAGGACAAAGAGAGAGAGGCCAGAACCCTGTGTAATCAAAGCTGCACTTGCCTGCATATTGATTTCCATGCTGCTGTAACCCAGCAGTGACCTTGGAGGAGCCTGTACACTGTCACACATGATCTGCGGTGCCTATTCACTGGCTGCAAGCTGAGCCAAGCAGGTAAAGCTGCCAGTCCCATTCGGGCCTTACATTATTAATGCATCTTAATGGGAAACTGAACTAAAGGCAGGTATAACGCTGAGACAGTGTCCATTGTTGAAGGTGGAAATTCACCTCAGCTTCAGTCTAGGATTCTAACTATAATTTCTCCTGTGTAATTGTTTAACCCTTTAAGGGCCAGCATGTCGGTAACATTATAAGGACCAGGAGCAGGAGTAGGCCATTCAGTCCCTCGAGCCTGCTCCGTCATTCAGTCATGGCTGAGCTGATTGTGGCCTTACCTCCATTTACCTTCCCAATAACCGTTAACTCTCTTGTAGATAAAAAAAACCTAACTCAAGCTTAAATATATTCAATGTCCCAGTCTGGGGAAAAAAATTCCAAAGATTAACAACTCTCAGAGAAGAAATTCCTCCTCCTCATCGTTTTAATAGAGCATGCCTCATTTTTAACCAGTGTCCCCTAGTTCCAGATCTTCCCATGAGGGGAAACATCCTCTCAGCATCCACCCTGTCAAGTCCCCTCAGGATCTTACATATCACAATGAAATCACCTCTCACCCTTCTATACTCCAGTGAGTATGGGCCTAACCTGCTGAAATCTTTCCTCATAACACAACCCTTCATCCCAGCAATCAGTCCAGTGAACTTTCTGTGAACTGCCTCAAATGCAAGTATATCCCTCTTTAAATAAGGAGTCCTGCACTGTACACAGTACTCTAGCTATGATCTTAACAATGTCCTGTACAGTTATAAAATACTACCCTATTTTTATACTCCATCCCCCTTATAATAAAGGCCCTTTGCTTCCCTAATTCCTTGCTGAAGCTGCAGACTGACCTTTTGTGATTCATGCACAAGAACACCCAGATCCCTCTGCATCACTACATTCTGCAGTCTCCCTCCACTTAAAGAATATTGTGCTTTTCTATTCTTCCCACCAAAGTGGACAATCTAACAATTTAAAATTGCATTTAAATATCACCTTTAACACAGTGAAACATCAAAAGGTGCTTCCGAGGAGCACTTCAAACAAAGACCCGCAGCAAAACCATGGAAGGTAATTATGAGGGCAGGTGACCAATAGCTTGGTCAAGGAGGTAAGTTTCCAGGAATGTTTTGAAGGAAAAGGGAGAGACAGAGAGGGTTAGGGAGGGAATTCTGGAGCTTAGGATCGAGGCAGCTGAAGGCACGGCCACCAGTGATATAACAGCAGGAAATCAGAGATACTCAAGAGCCCGGAATTGGATAATGCAGAGAGCTCAGAACACTGCGTGGCTTTTTAACCAGTGTTGTACGAATGAAAGAAGTCACTATCTCCTTCTCTGTTTCCTGATGGTTTCACTGAGCTTTCTGGCGAATTCCCCACTTCCCTGGATGTTGCAAAATGCGTCGCCAAAACTGATCCCCAAAGATCACCTGACCCATTTTCTCCATTTTCTCTCTGGCTGAGTTCTTGCTGTAGTTCCATATGTGACCACATAAGGCGCGAATATAAGAACATAAGAACATAAGAAATAGGAGCAGGAGTAGGCCATCTGGCCCTTTGAGCCTGCCCCGCCATTCAACAAGATCATGGCTGATCCGAATAAGCGGCTCAGTGTGCTCCGTACGTGCGCTTGGCACCAATTTACTTGGCGCCAATTTTCTTTCCCTTTCTAGGAGGCCGACTATAGATATGGATCATTTTGTTACGTGAAAGAGAGGGCCAGAGACAGAGTAAGTGAATGTGGCGTGGGTCGCAAGGGGCGGCTATTTGGTAAAAATGGGTTACTGGAAATAAAGTTTGAAAAACACTGGTATAGTGTGTCTGATTAATCCACCTCAATAACCAACATTTCCACGAGACAACAAATTTACCAGCACCTCACAGCTAGTTCAGAGTACAGTCTGTAATATGTAGCAGTAAAACATTGTTAATCGATACCTTGCTGCTCTCAGCTCTCACCCATATTCACAACCTATAGATAATCACCTCTATCCTTTAATTCCATCCATCCTCAAATATTTATAGTCTTGTCTTGCGTCAGAGCCAGAGTGAAGGCAGCAGCAGGCACCAGAGTTCACACAGCTTCAGAAAGGGCTGAGGTTTACATAGCAAACAACACCGTCACTGTTCAAACACCAGTCACAGCCTCTGCATCATCAGCCAAGGTAGGCATGTACAGCAACAAATATCAGCAACACAGGAGAATGAAGGAGATCATTTAACCTCACAACCCTCCAGAAGAAACCTTTCCATTCCATTCAGTCCCAATCTTCAAGGAGAAACAACTATTGACACAGAAATTGAAACCTATTTGATCACCGAAGCCAAGATCACCAACAATAATTACCCCAAATTCCCCAAAACACTGCCACCCATTAGAAAATAAACAGCAATGAACTAGAAATACTCAGCAGGACTGGTAGCATCTAGAAAGAAACAGAGATAATGTTTCCACTGAACGTCCTTTCATCAGGACATTACAAGCAGATTATCCGCAAACAATTCTTCACATAATCCTTTTGACAAGGTTTCACACTAAGAAAAAAAATCATTTTCTCTCACTGGGGTATGGGTCCCACACACACTGACTCTCACTCTCACTGGGGTACGGGTTCCATACACACTGACTCTCACTGGGGTACGGGTTCCATACACACTGACTCTCACTGGGGTACGGGTCCCACACACACTGACTCTCACTGGGGTACAGGTCCCACACACACTGACTCTCTCTGGGGTTCGGGTTCCACACACACAGACTCTCACTGTGGTACAGGGTCCACACACACTGACTCTCACTGGGGTACAGTTCCACACACACTGACTCTCACTGGGGTACAGTTCCACACACACTGACTCTCACTGGGGTACAATTCCACACACACTGACTCTCATGGAGTACGGGTTCTACGCACACTGACTATCACTGGGGTACGGGTTCCACACACATTGACTCTCACTGGGGTACGGGTTCCACACACACTGACTCTCACTGGGGTACAGTTCCACACACACTGACTCTCACTGGGGTACAGTTCCACACACACTGACTCACTGGGGTACAATTCCACACACACTGACTCTCATGGGGTACGGGTTCCACGCACACTGACTATCACTGGGGTACGGGTTCCACACACACTGACTCTCATTGGGGTACAATTCCACACATACTGACTCTCATGGGGTACGGGTTCCACACACACTGACTCTCACTGGGGTACGGGTCCCACACACACTGACTCTCACTGGGGTACGGGTTCCACACACACTGACTCTCACTGGGGTACAGTTCCACACACACACTGACTTTTCAGTGACGTTGTATCTGTGTATTCTGGTACCCAGGGTCCTCTTCCTCTTGAGTGAAGGTGGGGGGGTTTTGCACTCTAGATGTCACCTGTACCCCAGGGAGAGTCAGTATGCGTGGAACTGTACCCCAGGGAGAGTCAGTGTGTGTGGCAGTGTACACAAGAGAGAGTTAGTGTGCGTGGAACTGTACTTGTGAGAAGGATTGAGGCCTGGGTTTAGGGCCAGGAGATAGGTCTGTGGCACAGGAACTGTCCACCTCGACTAAAGTTTGAATCAAGTGCATATCCCATGTGGAGATATCGGAAAGTGGAATCATTCGACATACTCTCACTGTGTGTTGGAAAACAGCTTGTCCAGAATAAATACCAGCTCAATTCAGAATAAAACTCCCCCTACAATGTGCTTGTACAACACCCTGTTCAGCCTGTCCTGGGAGTGTTTGCTGGGGCAGTGTAGAGGGAGAATTAGGTCAGATTTTTCCAGTCTCGCATGCCCTGTTACTGTCTCCAGCGAGTATGGAGAACTAGGCGCTCAGTCAAATCTCGATTCACTGCAGCAGGACTGGAGAATCCCAGCCATGGGTGAGGTTGGAGAATTCCAGCCTTACTCCGTGCTGCACCTAATGAATGAGTTATAAAAATGCATTGCAAAAGTGAGAGAGTTCTGTCTGCGAAAAAATTCATTGTCCTTTCCCAGCCAGAGCAGGAGTTGTCGATTAACCCGGATTCTCTGCCTTGGAATATGTTTAACTGCTGCATCCCCCAGTTACCACCACTCAAAGACAAGGTTAAGGAATGACAATATTTAGATTAGGAACTCAAATTTGCTCCAATGAGCCTCTGAGTTCTGCAGTCGCATTGAAATGTCTTTAGTAAACACAATACAGCACATGCTTCACACCAGGAATGCTGCAGCAGCTCACCACACGTCTCTTGGGGAGACAGAGATGCTCCCAGCCTGGGGAATCCTAATCACTCACACACACGGGGGTCTGTGACCAGCTCGCACACTAGAGGCCAAAAACTGCAGCAAAACCAAGACTTTTACCCATCAGAAAGTTTCGCAATTTACTGTTAGTGAGGGTGGGGGAGTGGGTGGGGGAGTGGGTGTGGGTGGGTGTGTGGGGGAGTGGGTGGGGAAGTGGTGAGGAAGTGGGTGAGTGAGTGGGTGGGGTTGGGAGTGGGGGAGCGGGTGTGGGTGGGGGAGTGGGTGTGGGTGGGTGGGGGTGAGGGAGTGGGTGTGGGTGGGGGAGTGGGTGGGGGTGAGGGAGTGGGTGTGGGTGGGGGAGTGGGTGGGGGTGAGGGAGTGGGTGTGGGTGGGGGAGTGGGTGGGGGTGAGGGAGTGGGTGTGGGTGGGGGAGTGGGTGGGGGTGAGGGTGGAGTGGGGCGGTGTGAATGGGAGTGGGTGAGGGGTTGGGGGGGAGTGGGTGGGGGTGTGGATGGGGGTCTGGGCGGAAGTGTGGGTGTGGGAGTCGGTGGGGGTAGGGGAGTGGATGGGGGTGAGGGAGTGGGTGGGGATGAGGGAGTGAGTGGGGGTGGGGGAGTGTGTAGGGGAGTGGGAGTGGGTGGGGGTGAGGGAGTGGGTGGGGGAGTGGGTGGGAGTGGGTGGGGATGTGGGTTGGGGAGTGGGAGTGGGTGGGGATGGGGTGGGGAAGTGGGCATGGGTGGGGGTGTTGGTCGGAGTGGCAGAGGAATCTGGGTGTTTATTTACATAGATCATGGAGGGTGGCAGGGCAGGTGGAGAGAGCAGTTAATAAAGCATGTAGTATTCTGGGTTTTATTAATAGGTGCATAGAGTACCCTATTTCTCTGGCGTGTAGGAGACTGAGGGGTGATCTTACAGAGGTCTACAAAATAATGAGGGGCACAGATCAGCTGGATAGTCAATATCTTTTCCTAAAGGTAGGGGAGTCTAAACTAGAGGGCACAGGTTTAAGGTGAGAGGGGAGAGATACAAAAGTCTCCAGAGGGACCATTTTTTCACACAGAGGGTGGTGAGTGTCTGGAACAAGCTGCCAGAGGTAGTAGTAGAGGCGAGTATAATTTTGTCTTTTAAAAAGCATTTAGACAGTTACATGGGTATAGAGGGATATGGGCCAAATGCGGGCAATTGGGACTAGCTTAGGGGTTTTAAAAAAAAGAGTGGCATGGACAAGTTGGGCCGAAGGGCCTGTTTCCATGCTGTAAACCTCTGTGACTCTAAGAGCAAGGAGGTTATGCTGAACTTATAAAAGACACTAGTTAGACATTAGCTAGAATACTGTGTACAGCCTGCTCCACATTATGGGAAGGATGTGAACGCATTGGAGAGAGAGAGCAGAAGAGGTTTACAGGAATGAGAAACATCAGTTATGAGGATAGATTGGAGAGGTTGGGACTGTTCTCCTTGGAGACAAGAAGACTGAGCAGAGATTTGATGGAGATGTTCAAAATCATGAGGGGGCTGGACAGATTAGATCGGGAGAAACTGTTCCTGCTCGGAAAAAGATAAAGAATGAGAGGGCACAGATTTGCAAAAGAAGAAAATGTGGTGTGAGAAAAAACTTTCCACACAGCGAGTGGTTGGGGTCTGGAATGCTCTGCCTGGGAGTGTGGGGGAGGCAGGTTCAATCGAGGCATTAGATGATTATTTGAATGGAAACAATGTGCAGGAGCCCGGGGGAAAAGGCAGGGGAATGGCACGAAGTCATGATGCTCGTTTGGAGAGCTGGTACAGACATGATGGGCCAAATGGCCTCCTTCTGCACCGTAACAATTCTGTGATTCTGTGAAGCGCTTTGGGCTGTCCTGAGCTTGTGAAATGCATGATAGAAATGCAAGCCTTTCTTCTAAGAGTGATGTCTAACCACCCAGGTCTCAATGCAAAGTGGCTCTCTGTTTGGACTCTGTCTGAAGCAGAATTTTGCCAACACCCTTTTAACATTCAGAAATGATACGCACTCTATGCTGCTGCCCCATAACTATAGCTTCTTGTTACTGCCTCTGTTGTGTTGCTAGGTACCACTCCCACTGACATTTCTTCCTATTCAATTGCTGAGTCACTCGACAGTCAAAGCTCAGCAACACATCCTTGAAAGTCAAAAAGGAAGTGAGATGGTGAAAAATCTAATTAAATTGGGAGCTGGCATTCATAACTGAGATTAACCACTGTAAAGAATGTCCTTCAAACATGCTAGTTCATTAAAACTCAGTCAGTATGCTTCCATTCTAATCCATAACCACTCCAAAAGAGTGAGGAAAGCTTGAATTCCCAAAGTGCTTTTCACAATCTCACTTGTAAAATTGCAGCAGCTATTAATGATCAAGAAAGTGTCCAGTTTTGGGCACCACACAGTTGGAAAGTTGTGAAGACACTGCAGAGAAAGCAGAAAAGATTCACGAGAATAGTTCCAGAGATGAGGAACTTCAGGAGAGAGTGGAGAAATTGGGGGATTGTTTTCTTCGGAGCAGAGAAAGCTGACTGGAGATCTGATAGAGATATTCAAAATCATGAAGGGTCTGGACAGAGCAGATGGAAAGAAACTGTCCCAGCTTGTAAAAAGATCAAGAATAAGAGTGTGGTGGAGACAGATTCACACAGCGAGTGGTTAGGATCTGGAATGCACTGTCTGAGAGTGTGGTGGAGACAGATTCACACAGAGAGTGGTTAGGATTTGGAATGCACTGTCTGAGAGTGTGGTGGAGACAGATTCACACAGAGAGTGGTTAGGATTTGGAATGCACTGTCTGAGAGTGTGGTGGAGACAGATTCACACAGAGAGTGGTTAGGATTTGGAATGCACTGTCTGAGAGTGTGGTGGAGACAGATTCACACAGCGAGTGGTTAGGATCTGGAACGCACTGTCTGAGAGTGTGGTGGAGACACATTCACACAGCGAGTGGTTAGGATCTGGAATATTTTGTCCGAGGGTATGGTGGAGTCAGATTAACACAGTAAATAGTTAGGATCTGGAATGTTCTGTGGTGGAGGCAGTTTCACTCCAGGCATTTGAAACAGAATTAAATTGTTCTCTACAAAGGGACAATGTGCAGAGTTACGGGAGAAGGCTGGAGAACAGTACCAAGTGAACTGTTCATTCAGAGAGCTAGTGCAGATACAATGGGCCGAATAGCCTCATTCTGCAACGTAAAAATCCTGTGATTCTGTGAAGATCCCACAGACAGAAATGTGATAATCCAGTTTTAGTGACGGTCACTGGGAAGAATTTAACTGCTCCTCGAAATACTGACATGAGATCGTTATCCTCAGATCGTAAACAATGTGAACCCCACAGTGCGGCATTCCCTCGGTACTGATCCTCTGACAGTGCGGCACTCCCTCAGTACTGACTCTCTGACAGTGCGGCACTCCCTCAGTACTGACCCTCTGACAGTGCGGCACTCCCTCAGTACTGACCCTCTGACAGTGCGGCATTCCCTCGGTACTGATCCTCTGACAGTGCGGCACTCCCTCAGTACTGACTCTCTGACAGTGCGGCACTCCCTTAGTACTGACCCTCTGACAGTGCGGCACTCCCTCAGTACTGACCCTCTGACAGTGCGGCACTCCCTCAGTAGTAATCCTCTGACAGTGCGGCACTCCCTCAGTACTGACCCTCTGACAGTGCGGCACTCCCTCAGTAGTAATCCTCTGACAGTGCGGCACTCCCTCAGTACTGACCCTCTGACAGTGCGGCACTCCCTCAGTACTGATCCTCTGACAGTGCGGCACTCCCTCAGTACTGACCCTCTGACAGTGCGGCACTCCCTCAGTACTGATCCTCTGACAGTGTGGCACTCCCTCAGTACTGATCCTCTGACAGTGCAGCACTCCCTCAGTACTGATCCCCTGACAGTGCGGCACTCCCTCAGTACTGATCCTCTGACAGTGCGGCACTCCCTCAGTATTGACCCTCTGACAGTGCAGCACTCCCTCAGTACTGACCCTCTGATAGTGCGGCACTCCCTCAGTACTGACCCTCTGACAGTGCAGCACTCCCTCAGTACTGACCCTCTGATAGTGCGGCACTCCCTCAGTACTGACCCTCTGACAGTGCGGCACTCCCTCAGTACTGACCCTCTGACAGGCTCTTAGTGCTGATTGAAATAGTCTTGTGAGCAAGGCCCAGATTATTCACCTCCCCTCATTATTTTATTTGTTCCTGTCCTGAGGCCAAGCCAACATTTATTCCCCATCCCTAATTGCCCTGGAGAAGGTAGTGGTGAGCTGCCTTGTTTGAACCACTGCAGTCCCTGTGGTGCAGGTACTTCCACAGTGCTGTTAGCGAGGGAGTTCCAGGATTTTGACCCAGTGACAGTGAAGGAACGGCGATATATTTCCAAGTCAGGCAGTGAGTGGCTTGGTGGGGAACGTCCAGGTGGTGGTGTTCCCTTGCTGCCCTTGTCCTTCCCGATGGTAGAGGTCGTGGGTTTGGAAGATGCTGTTGAAGGAACCTTGGTGAGTTGGTGCAGTGCATCTTGTCGATGGTACACACGGCTGCCACTGTGCATCGGTGGTGGAGGGAGTGAGTGATTAAGGTGGTGACTGAGGTGTCACTCAAGCGGGCTGCAGGCTGCTTTGTCCTCGATGGGGTCGAGCTTCTTGAGTGTTGTTGCAGCTGCACTTATCCTGCTCCTGACTTCTCCGCTGTCAGCAGGGCGACTGCTCCCAGGCATCATGGTGGAGGACTAAGTGGATTCCTATGCAAGCTGTCTGAGTAACAGACACCATCAGCAGCTGCTCACAACCTGTTCCCCACTCAAAACAAAATCCATGGAAAGTTCTAGTAAAGGACCTGGTGGCAAGGACCCAGAAATAAGTAGTTAAATGGGGGAATCTCTCAGTCAGAAGCTTTGGTTGAAAACAAGTCACCATTTAGATCAATAATCAATTTCATATTTCTGCAGATTCCCCTTCAGCTGCTCCTGGGTTTAGGAAAGGCAAGAACCAACTTCCTTCGTGACTGTCTCCAACACAGGCTTCCTGCTGGAAATACATTGAGCTTGTCAGGGAAAGTTGGGATTGGCCTTTGTAATGTTCCTTTTGCAATTCTTTTGCATTGCTAGGTGCCAATAGAACCATTGCCCAACAATCTTAGCGGTGGTTCAATGGGTAACATTCTCTCTCGGCTCTCAGTCAGAGCATTGTGGGTTTAAATCCCACTCCAGAGTATTGAGGCCATAAACTGACACATCCGTGCAGTACGGAGGGCGTGCTGTAGTGTCAGAGATGCCACCTTTCAGGTGTATTGTTAAATTGAGGCCTTCTGTCCTCTCCGAAAGATGTCAAAGATTCCTGGTTAATTTCACATGCATTTTCACCCAACCCCCTTCTCACGCATCATCATGATCCAGATGTTCACCACCCATTGGTGAAGGTCAAAAGAATGTGAGGGCCCATGCCTGAATTGACCCTCACTCAGAACAATGTTCACCCCCCATCAGTCTCACTGGAACACATCACCCACTCTTTATCAGATTGCAGGTTCTGGAAACAATTAAAATCTGGAATGCTCAAGATGCCAGAGTTTGAATAATACGGATAACTCAGAGGGCTGTGGGGCTGGAGGAGATTTCTCATTTAAATTTGAATTTATCAGTAAGAGAATCAAGGGTTATAGAGATAAGGCTATGATTCTATGTAAGTGGAGTTGAGGATCATCACATCAGATGAGTCATGATCGCATTGAATGGGGAAGTAGACTCGATGGGCCAAATGGCCTACTTCTACATCTTATAATCTTATAGAACAGTGTTCATGATTTCAGGCCATTCCAAAGCATTTTTCAGCCAAAGGACATTAGTGAAGCAGTTAGGTTATTTTGATATTCTGATTGGATATCATCACTTTTACTGATTCCAGCTTTCTCATTTCCAAATGTTTTTTCAATTGAATTAAAAGTTTCACACTCTGCAGTGAGATTTCAGCTCACATCCTGTGGATTATTATTACAATAACAGAACCACTACACACAGGGTAAGTGCGATTGTCCAATCCTGGTGTTTGATGCTAAATTGCTTTGTCGGTGCAGATAACACCTGGTCAAAATGGCCTCTTGTCTGGGATTGGGTGAGGTACCGGGGAGGCAGCAGGAAATAACTGAGAGCCTCTCCCCCTTGGGTGAACCTGGGATAGAGGAAGTTCCTAGTTTTCCAAGTTTTCTGAAGGGAATGGGGTGAAACAGGGAATGGGCAGGAGTAGCATTATGCAGTATGCGATAGCCGGCATGCCCCCATCTATTTAATCACAACTGACTACAGACACCACACAGACAAACCCTGTTCAGTTAGTTCTCCTAATATTAGACCAGAGCTTCAGGAATTGGATATGGGATATTCCTCCAGTTATTTTTGCTTTGCGTGTGACAGATGATGAAACTCCTTACGATGGCTTTACGCAGGTTTTACTGCTAATCTACTCAACACCCTCAGAATCCCCCCGAGGACATGGTGCGATGCAGTGGATACGTGATCCCCTATGAATTGAATCAAAGAGATGGGGGGGACATTGTTAAGACACAGGAGCAAGACGAGCCTTATGTTTCTTCCAGCACTCTATAAGATCTGATCTGTGAGCTAGCTTTATAAAGCTGCCCTTGCTCTGTGTCCCTGAACAGCTCAGATTAGCAAAAACTGATCAACCTCAGATTTAAAATTAAAATGTATAATTGATCCAGCATTGATTTCCATTTGTGAGAGTGAGTTCCAAACTTCTACCACCTTTTGTGTTTTTCAAACATCTCTCTGAAAGGCCTGTTTGGCAATGTCTCTGAGTCCCAGACTCCTCACAAAACAGAAATTCACCCCATAATCTTTGAATTTCTATCTAAAATAACCCTAGTTTGCATAACCTCTCCACATCATTTTGGTAAATCTAACTGCACTCACTCCAAGACCAATATATGCATCCCAGGCTGTGCTGACCAGAACGGCTCACAATTCCAGGTGTGGTCTACCCAAGTCTTTGTACAGCTGAAGCAGGACATTCTCTGACCCCCCCCCCCCCCCCCCCCCCGCTGCCCCCCACCATCCCACTCCCTGCCCCTGTGTATTCTAGTCTGAAGCAAGACATTCTCTGCCCCCCCCCCCCACCCCCCACCATCCCACTCCCTGCCCCTGTGTATTCTAGTCTGTACTCTAGTCTCTACGCTCGATATAAAGATCAGCATTCCATTAGCCTTTTTCTGTTTTCCATACATAATGATTTATGTAGCTGAAGATAAAATCTCTTTAGATCTTCAGTGTTCCTAGTTTTTCACCATTTATCCTGTTCTTTACTTTCCGGTTCAAAGTGGATGATCTCGTATTTTCCTCCAACTTGCCAGTTTTTTCCATTTGTTTAATCAGTCGATATCTCTTTACCATTTTCCGCTTCCATCTACACTGTTCACAGTTCCACCCCATCTTTGTGTTATTAGCAACTTGGAGATGTGGATTTATAACCCATCCAAGTGGTTGATAAAGACAATGAATAGCTGAGGCTCCAACACAGATCCCTGCAGAATGCTGGTACTGACGTGCTGCCAATCTGAGGAGCAGCACATTATCCCCGCTCTCTGTGTCCTGGGAGAATATTTCACAAGATTTCCAAATTTTCATAACTCCTCACCAACACATCCATCCACAAAAAGACAAAGCCATTGGCCAAGAGAGGTGTCACTGGATCTCCAACATGACCCTGGTGTCACTGGATCTCCAGCATTATCCCAGTGTCACTGGATCTCCAGCATGATCCCGATGTCACTGGATCTCCAACACAATCCCAGTGTCATTGGATCTTCAGCATGGTCCCTGCTTCACTGGATCTCCAACACAGTCCCTGTGACACTGGATCTCCAGCTGACTGTCCTTTCACAGCAACGCGGGGGGAAGAGGAAGAGTGATCAGGAATCTTCGGTTCCAGTGATGAGTGACCTGGGGGTGGAGGTGAAATTAGCAAAAGGCAAATGAGACTCTTGACTTACAAACAGAGCTGTTGATTCCTAAATCAGTAAGAAGTCTCACAACACCAGGTTAAAGTCTAACAGGATTATTTGGTAGCAAAAGTCACAAGCTTTCGGAGCGCTGCTCCTTCGTCAGGTGAGCGGGAGTTCTGTTCACAAACAGGGCATATAAAGACACAAACTCAATTTACAAAATAATGGTTGGAATGTGAGTCTTTACAGATAATCAAGTCTTAAAGGTACAGACAATGTGAGTGGAGAGAGGGTTAAGCACAGGTTAAAGAGATGTGTATTGTCTTCAGACAGGACAGTTAGTGAGATTTTGCAAGTCCAGGCAAGTCGTGGGGGTTACAGATAGTGTGACATGAACCCAAGATCCCGGTTGAGGCCGTCCTCATGTGTGCGGAACTTGGCTATCAGTCTCTGCTCAGCGACTCTGCGCTGTCGTATGTCGTGAAGTCCGCCTTGGAGAACGCTTACCCGAAGATCAGAGGCCAAATGCCCGTGACCGCTGAAGTGTTCCCCAACAGGAAGAGAACACTCTCGCCTGGTGATTGTCGAGCAGTGTTCATTCATCCGTTGTCGTAGCGTCTGCATGGTCTCCCCAATGTACCATGCCTCGGGACATCCTTTCTTGCAGTGTATCAGGTAGACAACGTTGGCCGAGTTGCAAGTGTATGTACCGTGTACCTGGTGGATGGTGTTCTCACGTGAGATGACGGCATCTGTGTCGATGATCCGGCACGTCTTGCAGAGGTTGCTGTGGCAGGGTTGTGTGGTGTCGTGGTCACTGTTCTCCTGAAGGCTGGGTAGTTTGCTGCGGACAATGGTCTGTTTGAGGTTGCGCGGTTGTTTGAAGGCAAGAAGTGGGGGTGTGGGGATGGCCTTGGCGAGATGTTCGTCTTCATCAATGACATGTTGAAGGCTCTGGAGAAGATGTCGTAGCTTCTCCGTTCCGGGGAAGTACTGGACGACGAAGGGTACTCTTTGGAGCACGTGTTGAACTGTTAGTACATTTAACGTGCTTTTAAGTTGTTGTAAATAATCCAATCATTTTGCTTACTGCTATGTCCTGAAGATTAATCTTTAACTCCCGGAGACCTTCAGATAATCCTGAGAGGGAGACCTAGTTGGATAAGAGAAATATCACACCCAGTACGGGCATGACATATTATGAATTTTCAGTCAATATTTTAAAAGATGGCTGCTGCAAATCACGTGACTTTAGCATTTGGATTACAAATGGTATCAGGTTTAAATAATTATCATAATTAAATATGGACATAGATGAGGGTACCTCTCAGCCATGTGGAATTCACACATCTCACTGTTCAAGGATGGGCCAACACCTAAAGACTATGGAATTTCCAGACTGCCTGAGTGCGTGTTTCACACTGGACAAAACCTGTTGGACTTTAACCTGGTGTTGTGAGACTATTTAGTGGACAAAAGGGAAGATTGGAACTCAATAGCCACAATGTCCCATTGTATCATAATAGCCTTCCCCATCCAAACTAGACTGGAGGGGGGTGAGGGGCAGGAGTATTAACCCAGCAGCCATAAGATTGAAACTGGTTTATTACCCGAGGACACAGCAGATCCATCAGAACCAGCCATCGTCAGCCAGTCTGAGAACCAGATTTGGAAACTAACTGCAAGCTGTTAAAGTACTTAATCTGTCCCAGTTTCAAAGTTGACCCAAAAAAACCCTTCTAGATATTCGACTGCAAGAAACCTCACATACTGCTGTGAACCCTTTGCTTTAAAAAACCCTCATTTCAATGTTTAATTAATCGAATCTATTCAAGTGAGAGACCAGAAATCATAAATCAGACACTGAATGAGCTAGAATATATAAAAGTGCATTATCTTTATCTGTATCCAATCTGTGTCTATGTATGTGCATGTGTGCGTCTGTATATGTGTGTGTGTGCCTGTATATGTGTGTGTGTGTCTGTATATGTGTGTGTGTGTGTATGAGACCGAATGTGTGGGATGTTAATCTGCAGTGAGTGCATGAAGGTAAATAACTTTCTTTACTGTAAACTCATGGAAGCTTGCTGCTGAATTATTTAATTGGAATACTCATTCCAAGAATAAGAAAATACACACATTTTTCCAGACAAATAATGGTCCTGGGCAGTAAGAAAGCTCACACGTTCTGTCTGACAGAGTGCTTGATATCTGGGAGGGCGAGGATAACCGGGATTACATTCACACTTCAGGATGAGGCCCCGCTGAACTGTTCCAGCCAGCACAAACTAGACTTTTCAGCAGAATTCAATCTGTTAGTGAATCTCATTGAAAACATCACATGGGTCAATGTGAGCGAGGGAATGAGAGAGCGACTCACCAGTTCCCTCCACAGAAACACACTGCCACAAGATCAGGTTTCACTGAGGGAACAGGTGGGGGAGCCGCAAACTCTCACATTACTTGGGAGACATTTAAAAAAACGCTGTTGTTTTCTCCTATCTAAGCAGCTGACAGATCAATTACTACCGTGCCCCACTCCACAAACTGTCCTTCTACATACATGTCCATACACACACGCACACACATACATGCCCATACACCCACACATACACATGCATGTCCAGAGAGCCATGCACACTTACATGCCCACACACCCACCCATGAAGATACATGTCCATACACCCATGCCACACACCCACTCACAGACATACATGTCCATACACCCATCTACATACATACATACACTAGATCACACCCAATCCCATATTTTTAGAATTCATTCGCAAAATAAAATATTTATGGAACAGAAGGAGGCCATTTTGTTTGTGCTGTCAAAAAACTGCAAACTGACATTTCAGTTCTTGAAACATAGAAAATAAGAGCAGGATGAGGCCATTTGGCTTTCGAGCCTACTACCCCATTTGTTATGATCATGGCTGATCACCCACCTCAATAACCTGATCCTGCCTTCCCCCATATCCTTTGATACCTTTAGTGCGATATCTAACTGCTTCTTGAAAATATTCAATGTTTTGGCCTCAACTGCTTTCTGTGGTAGTGAATTCCACAGGCTGACCACTCTGAGTGAAGAAATGTCTCCTCATCTCTGTCCTAAATTGTTTACTCTGTATCCTCAGACTGTGACCCCTGGTTGTGGATTTCCCCACCATCGAGAACATCCTTTCTGTTTCTATCCTGTCTAGTCCTGTTGGAATTTTATAGGTTTCTATGAGATTCCCCCCTCATTCTTCTAAACTCCAGTGAAAACAATCCTAACCTAGTCAATCTCTCCTCATACGTCAGACCCGCCATCCCAGTAATCAATTTGGTAAACCTTCGCTGCACTCCCTCGAGAGCAAGAACATCCTTCCTCAGAAAAGGAGACCAAAACTGCACACAATATTCCAGCTGTGGCCTCACCAAGACCCTGTATAATTGCATCACATCCCTGCTCCTGGATTTGAATTCTCTCACAATGAAGCCAACATACCATTTGCCTTCTTTACCGCCTGCTGCACCTGCATGCTTACCTTCAGCGACTGGGGCACAAGGACACCCAGGTCCCACTGCACATTCCCCTCTCTCAATTTATAGCCATTCGGATAATAATCTGCAGGTTTTTGCTACCAAAGTGGATAACCAAACATTTATCCACATTATGCTGCATCTGCCATGCAGATGCCCACACACTCAGCCTGTCCAAATCACGCTGAAACATCTCTGCATCCTCCTCACAGCTCACCCTCCCACCCAACTCTTCCAAATCATTAATATAATTTGTAAATAGCTGGGGTCCCAGCACGATCCCTGCGGTACCCTACTAGTCATTGCCTGCCATTCGGAAAAAGACCCATTTATTCCCACTCGAGGCCCAGAAGGGGATTAGGAGAGAAATAGTGGTGGGGGATGCGATGGTTAGAGGCACGGACAGGCGGTTCTGCGGGTGTGAACGAGACTCCAGGATAGTAGTCTGCCTCCCTGGTGCCGGGGTACTGGATGTCTCCGAGAGGGTAGGAAGCATATTAAAAAGGAAAGGTAATCAAACAGATGTAATTGTACACATTGGTGAAAATGACGTAGGTAGAAAGAGCAGGGGGGGTCATATGAGAACAATTCAGGGAGATGGGTGCTAGGCTAAAAAATAAGGCCTCTAGGGTAGCAATCTCTGGACTGCTCCCAGTGCCTAGTGCTAGTGAGGCCAGCAACAGGGAGATTCTACAATTGAACACGTGGCTAAAGGACTGGTGCAAAAGGGAGGGTTTCAAATTCATAGATCATTGGGAAGTCTTCATGAGAGGATGGCACCTGTACGGAAAGGATGGGTTACACCTTAACTGGAAGGGCACAAATATCCTGGCTGGGAGTTTTGCTAGAGTGTTTCGGCAGGATTTAAACTAGTGTGGCAGGGGGTGGGGATCAAAACAGTAGGTCAGTAAGTACTGAGGCTGGGGTCGAGCTGGGGGCCAGGGCAAGGCGAACTAAGAAGAAGAGCATTCTGGAGCAGGATGACCTGAGTGGGCCTGGAGGTCTGGAGTGCATCTGCTTCAATGCGAGGAGCGTAACGGGTAAGACAGACGAACTTAGGGCCTTAATGCTTACGTGGAATTTGGATGTGGTTGTGGTGATGGAGGCATGGTTAAAAGAAGGACAGGACTGGCAGCTGAATATTCCGGGGTATAAGTGTTTTAGGCGAGACAGAGGAGGGGCTAAAAAAGGTGGGGGAGTAGCGGTATTAGTTAAGGAGCATATTACAGCGGTGCAGAGGTTGGACAATTTAGAGGGGTCATGTAATGAGTCGCTGTGGGTGGAGCTCAGAAACAGGAAAGGTGCAATCACTATGCTGGGGGTGTACTACAGGCCACCCAACAGCCCACGGGAAGTGGAGGAACGGATATGTCAGGAGATTCTGGATATGAGTAGAAAAAATAGGGTTATTGTAGTGGGAGACTTCAATTTCCCTGGTATAGACTGGAAAGTGCTTAGAACTGGGGGTCTGGATGGGGAGGAATTTGTAAAATGCATACTGGAAGGTTCTTTGGAACAGTATGTAGATAGCCCAACTAGAGAGGGGGCTATACTGGATCTAGTTCTGGGAAATGAGCCTGGTCAGGTCGTCAAAGTTTCGGTAGGGGAACATGTGGCAAATAGTGACCACAACTCTGTTAACTTTAGGATAGTAATGGACAAGGACGAGTGTTGTCCTAAGGGTAGGGTGCTAAATTGGGGGAAGGCTAACTATAGCCAGATTAGGCAGAAATTGGTGGCCGTTGATTGGGAGAGGCTGTTCGGGGGTAAGTCCACATCTGGCATGTGGGAGTCTTTTAAGGAACAGTTGATAAGGCTGCAGGACAGGCATGTGCCTGTAAAAAGGAAGGATAGGAAAGGTAGGATTCGAGAGCCGTGGATAACCAGGGAAAGTGAGGATCTGATCAAAAAGAAAAGAGAGGCGTACGTTAGGTCCAGGCAACTGAAAACAGATGGAACTCTGGAGGAATATAGAGAGAGTAGGAAAGAACTCAAACGGGGAGTTAGAAGGGCAAAAAGAGGTCACGAAATGTTCTTGGCAGACAGGATTAAGGAGAACCCTAAGGCATTTTATTCATATGTTAGGAACAAAAGAGTTGTCAGGGAAAGGGTCGGACCTCTCAGGGACAAAGGAGGGGAATTATGCTTAGAACCCAAGGGAATAGGGGAGATCCTAAATGAATACTTTGCATCGGTATTCACAAAGGAGAGGGACTTGTTGACTGGGAGTGTCTCAGAGGGAGGTGTTGACCCGTTAGAGAGAATCTCCATTACAAGGGAGGAAGTGTTAGGTTTTTTAGGTAACATTAAAACTGACAAATCCCCAGGGCCTGATGGCATCTATCCTAGGCTGCTCGGGGAGACAAGAGATGTAATTGCTGGGCCTCTGACGGAAATCTTTGTCTCTTCATTGGACACAGGTGAGGTCCCTGAGGATTGGAGGATAGCGAATGTGGTACCGTTATTTAAGAAGGGTAGCAGGGATAACCTGGGAAATTATAGGCCAGTGAGCTTGACGTCTGTGGTAGGGAAGTTGTTGGAGAGGATTCTTAGAGACAGGATGTATGCGCATTTAGAACGGATCAATCTCATTAGTGACAGACAGCATGGTTTTGTAAGAGGGAGGTCGTGCCTTACAAATTTGGTGGAGCTTTTTGAGGAAGTGACAAAAACGGTTAACGAAGGAAGGGCCGTGGATGTTGTCTATATGGATTTCATAAGGCATTTGACAAAGTCCCTCATGGCAGGTTGGTTAAGAAGGTTAAGGCTCATGGGATAAAAGGAGAGGTGGCTAGATGGGTAGAAAACTGGCTTGGCCACAGGAGACAGAGGGTAGCAGTCGAAGGGTCTTTTTCCGGCTGGAGGTCTGTGACCAGTGGTGTTCCGCAGGGCTCTGTACTGGGACCTCTGCTATTTGTGATATATATAAATGATTTGGAAGAAGGTGTAACTGGTGTAATCAGCAAGTTTGCGGATGACACGAAGATGGCTGGACTTGTAGATAGCGATGAACATTGTCGGACAATACAGCAGGATATAGATAGGCTGGAAAATTGGGCGGAGAAATGGCAGATGGAATTTAATCCCGATAAATGCGAAGTGATGCATTTTGGAAGAAATAATGTAGGGAGGAGTTATACAATAAATGGCAGAGCCATCAAGAGTATAGAAACACAGAGGGACCGAGGTGTGCAAGTCCACAAACCCTTGAAGGTGGCAGCACAGGTGGAGAAGGTGGTGAAGAAGGCATATGGTATGCTTGCCTTTATCGGACGGGGTATAGAGTATAAAAGCTGGAGTCTGATGTTGCGGCTGTATAGAACGCTGGTTAGGCCACATTTGGAGTACTGCGTCCAGTTCTGGTCACCGTACTACCAGAAGGACGTGGAGGCTTTAGAGAGAGTGCAGAGAAGGTTTACCAGGATGCTGCCTGGTATGGAGGGTCTTAGCTATGAGGAGAGACTGGGTAAACTGGGCTTGTTCTCCCTGGAAAGACGGAGAATGAGGGGAGACCTAATAGAGGTGTACAAAATTATGAAGGGTATAGATAGGGTGAACAGTGGGAAGCTTTTTCCCAGGTTGGAGGTGACGATCACGAGGAGTCACGGGCTCAAGGTGAGAGGGGCGAGGTATAACTCAGATATCAGAGGGACGTTTTTTACACAGAGAGTGGTGGGGGCCTGGAATGCGCTGCCAAGTAGGGTGGTGGAGGCAGACACGCTGGCATCGTTTCAGACTTACCTGGCTAGTCACATGAGCAGTCTGGGAATGGAGGGATACAAACGAATGGTCTAGTTGGACCAATGAGCAGCACAGGCTTGGAGGGCCGAAGGGCCTGTTTCCTGTGCTGTACTGTTCTTTGTTTCCTGTCTGCCAACCAGTTTTTCATCCATTGCAATACACTACCCACAATCCCATGCACTTTAACTTTACAGGTTAATCTCGTATGAGTGTGATGGTGGATTCCAATTCTAACAGTGAATTCCAGACCCCAACATCCTCTGGGTGAAGAAATTCCTCTACATCTCCTCTGTAATCCTTGTTCAATCTCTGGTTATTGATCCCTCTGCTAATGGTTAGGTCCTTTCTAACCACTCTATCCAGGCCCCCCTTCATTGTTTTATCCACCTCAATTAAATCTCCCTCAGTCTCTTCTGTTCCAAAGAATGTTTTCCAACCTTTCCAACCAGTTTATCCAACCTTTCCTGATCAGTCCAATCCTCCATTCCTGGCAACATCCTCATAAATCTCCCCTGCACTGACCAGAACTGCAGGTAGCACTCCATAGGCTGTTTTATACAATTACAGCATAATCTATGCCGTACTTTGTAAGCCAGTGCATTATGGGATCACAGGATCCATGTTTTCTTGTTAGTTTGATTGTTGAAGCAATAAGGAACAATAACGATGTTGATCTCCTCCTGTGCCTACATATGGATGATTGATTTTGAAAGGTACTAAAAACACAACAGGAAAGTATCCTGCCTGTCTTCTTGACCAGCTTATCTCCCTGTCCTTCTCCCTTCAGGGATCTGTGGTCACAACCCAAAAGAATTTCTGCTCCTTGACACCTTTCAGTATCCTATTACTTACAGATATTGTGGATTCTCTTCCCTCGTTTGACCCCACAATACACCACCTCGCACTCATCTGGATTAAATGCTATTTCTTTTCCACCCATCTGACCAGCCAATTGATAGCTTCCTCCAGTTGACGGATTTCTTCCTCGTTATCAACCACACTTTTGTATCATCTGCAAACTTATTAATTATGCCCCAACTTTTAAGTGATATAAATATACCACAAACAGCAAAGATTCAGCACAGAGCCCTGTGAAACCCAACTGGAATCAGCCTTCCAGTCACTGAAAGCCATGAGCATAACTCTCTGCTGCCTGAAACTCTGTCAAATTTGGATCCAAATTGTCACTTTCCGTGGATGCCATGGTTTTGATTTACTGACAGATTTGTCATGTGGGACCTTGTCAAAAGCCTGAGAGAAATCCAGTGTGCTCATAGCCCCCCTCCTTGTTACTTCCTCACAATATTCATGAGGTTAGTCAGATTACCTTTGATTGATTTGTGCTTCTCCAAATGATCATTTCTAACGTCTTGGAATTTTTCCCAATAATTTACCTCCTGTTTGGTCAGGCCATTCAGCCTGTCGGCCTATTGTTACAATGGGTGTCACTGGCTAGACCAGCATTCATTGCCCATGCATAAATGCTATTGAAAAGGTGATGGTGAACTGCCTTCTTGAAACACTACCAGTCCCTGAGGTGTAAGGACATCCACAGTGCTATTAGGGAGGGAGTTCCAGGATTTTGACCCAGTGACAGGAAGGAACGGTGATATATTTCCAAGTCGGGATATTGTTCAGGTCTTGCTGCATTTGGACAAGTAACATTCATACCAAACAAGTGTCAGGCAATGACTAGCTCTAACAAAAGAGTATCTAACCATCGCCCTTTGACATTCAATGGCAATACCATCATTGAATCCCCCACCATCCACATCCTTGGGGCTACCATTGACCAGAAACTGAACTGGACCAGCCACATAAACACAGTGGCTACAAGAGCAGGTCAGAGGCCAGGAATATTGCAGCAAGTAACTCACCTCCTGACTCCCCAAAGCCTGTCCATCACCATCTACAAGGCACAAGTCAGGGGTGTGGTAGAATACTCCCCACTTGCCTGGATGGGTGCAACTCCAACAACACTCAAAGAGCTTGATAACAACCAGCACAAACCAGCCTGCTTAATCAACACTCCATCCACCACAATAACCATACACTTCCTCCACCACCGACACAAAATATTGTGGACTGCTTGCCAGTTGGGACTAAACATTGTGCAATCATCGGCAAACATCCTCACTTCTGACCTTGTGAAGGAGGGTAAGTTGGAGATGGTTGGGCAAAGAATACTATCTCAATAAACATACACACACACTCTCACACACACACACTCGCACACGCACATGCAGACACGCACGTGCACACGCACACACTCGCATGCACACACACCTCAATGACATGACAATGTTTATTGGACAAATACATCCTGTGATGATTCACACACAAACTGGAGTTGGGAAACTAGCAAAACGTTGACAACAGCCTTAAAAAAATGACCAACAGTTTGAAAAGCAATCCTGATTTTAGGCCTTCTGTAATATTAATATTTAATAACTTCCATCTCTGGTGTCTATAACACGTTCTTAGCATCACAGGAAAAGGAAGTCACCAATGAAGCAGTCCTTTCCAGGGTACACATGCCAAACATGTGAGTGCATCTAGCAAAGGCAGCTTTGCTGATTTGGGCTTGTGGGCAGGATAGGAGATGGCCGCATTCCCAAGGTGGTAGCTGTAGCCTGTGCCAAGAGACCAGCCGGGCATCCTCAGCTCCGATTTAAGAATGCTGTCAAAAGAGACATGAAACCTCAGTCAGGACAATTGGGAAACTCTCGCTGACAACCTATACAAATGATGACACCAGCTGTGGGCAGGAATTTTCCACCATAACAACAGAAGCTCCAAAGCAGACGCCAATCCTACAAACAAGATGTTGGCAGAGATAATCCCATGCCACCACCAAGGGACAACTTCATATGTGGCACTTGTGGCAGACTTTGACTTTCCACACTTGGCTTGTTCAACCATCAACAGAATCATGATGTGGAATTGCTGGCGTTGGACTGGGGTAGGCACAGTAAGTAGTCTCACAACACCAGGTTAAACAACAGGTTTATTTGGTAGCATGAGCTTTTGGAACGTTGCCCCTTCATCAGGTGAGACCTGATGTTGTGAGACTTCTTACTGTATCAACAGAATCACAGCAGATGATCTCATCTAATCTCAGCAAAGCTCTGAGGCTGCATTCCAGCATCTCACGGACAGAAGGATAATTTGGAGATAGAGTGAAAGTACATTCAGAGATGAGAATCAGAACTTCAACAACTTCCTTCCAGGAGGAAGTAGAAACAACTCCAAGGCATTTCCGAGGTGTACTGTACTAATGTGTGAACACGATGTGAAAGGGTATTGGAGTTGATGTGACAGTAGGAGAGAGGGAGAGCGAGATCTTGCTGTTGCAAAACTCAAATTACCTTATGAGTAAGTGGGTTGTACAGCTCTCAGTTTTCCAGGTTGGAGGAGATTTGGGAATAATCAGCCTGGGATCCAGGCCCTCTGGAATATCTCGTTGGCATTCAGTCAACATGACTCTGGGGATTGGAGGAGTTAGTGCTTCCAGAGAAGGTCAAAGGGCAGGTGTGTGTGTATGGGGGAGGGGCAGTAATCAGATCCCTATTGAGCTGAGACAGGGTGGACGTGGTCTCTGTGGACTTTGAAAAGGTGTTTGGTAAAGTGCCACAGAACCGACTTGGCAGCAAATTGAAAGGCCATTGGAACAAAAGGGACAGCAGCAGCAGGGATATAAAGTTGGCTGAATGACAAGAAACAGAGAGTAATGATTAACAGTTGTTTTTTGGACTGGAGGAAAGAACAGAATGAGGTTCCTGGGGGGTCAGTTCTCGATCCAGATTAATAACCTGGACCTGGTGCGCAGGAAATTCACAGCTGAGACAAAACGTGAAAGAATTGTGAAATAGGAGGAAAGGTCATCAAGAGGTCATCGACAGGAACTCGCTGTTGTACCAGGGTGATGAAAGCTCATCAATAATTTCAAAAGGAAATTGGATGGGCATTTGAAGGAAATAAACTCGGTACAATGGGGATCGAGCGGGGAAGGTGGACTGACTGGACTGCTGAGAGCCAGCATGGACTCCATGGGCCAAATGGCCTTATTTTCTGCTGTAAATGCCTCTAGGTCCATAGGTTCAGAACTTCCTAAGCGTGGTAAGCACAGTAAGTAGTCTCACAACACCAGGTTAAAGTCCAACAGGTTTATTTGGTAGCACGAGCTTTTGGAGTGCTGTCCCTTCATCAGGTGACTGTGATTTAAGTCAGTCAGATTGTCGTCACGCAAGCTCCATTTTCTTCCCCAGGTCAGGAGCTGCACGTTTCACGCCTCACGTTCCGACTCGGCCACCCTCAGAATAGAGCAGCAAGTCCCCAAGGCCTTCACCGAGGCAGCAGCATCGGGGGAAACAATGTCAGGCATTGTTTTACAGCACTTACTGCCATAAACCAGGCAAGGTTAAAGGTCCCAGCGTAAGGTAAATGGGTCAGATGCAAGGGGGGGTGGTGGTCAGATGGTCAGTCAGAGAGGGAATAGGATGGGTCTGGGGATGGGGTCAGGCAGGCAATGATCGGGGTGGGGGGGGGGTTGGGGCTGGGGGGTGGAACATCGTGGTGGGTGGGGGTCAAGGCTGGCCCAGGCATGTTTGGGGGGCCAGCGATCGAGCAGTTTGGGGATTGCATGGCCGGCATTGCAGAGGTCATGGGGTTGGCCAGCGATTGGGAGGCCAGCAGTGCAGGGCCACTGCGCATGCGCCAATCTCGGTGCTGACAGCACACTGGCCCGCTCAGCGTTATGCTGCCCGTCTCTCCAGCAGGATAGCCCCCGCCCACTGGATTTCAGCATAATTCCCGCCAAGGCACTCTGCAGTGTGCTGAGGGTCAGGGGGGTAGCTGGGGGTCAGAGGGTAACTGGGGGTCAGCTAGTGGCAGGGATGGTAGGAGCAGTAGTATAGTTAGCCAGAAGTAGTTTTAATTTGTTGAATATCTAACTTTTCCCAGGTAACTTTTCTGCTAAGAGTCAGAATCATCTGGATTCTCCGTTTTAAATCAGTGTCGGATGATTTCCAGAGCAGGATAATTTCCTCGCGGAAGTTTGAATTTCCTGGGTAATTCCTGCATAGGCTTTGTGTGTGGATCTCTGGGGAACCTCTGGTGTAGGCCGCCCCCCGTGAGATCTGATGTTCTGGGCTATAGCTCGATGGCAGAGTGTGAATAAAGAATAAAGAGACACAATACAAAATAAAGGGAATAATGAAAGGGGCTGAATTGAGCGATCTGGGGATTTCTAGATTATTGAAGGTACCAGGACAGGTAAAAACCCAAGGAAATTACAGTGAACCTTTATTAACCACTGGTTCAGCCTTAACTAGAGTATTATTTACAACTCTGACACCAAACTTTAGAAAGGGTGTGAAGATATTGGAGAGAATGCAGAAAAGATTCACAAGAATGGTTCCAGGGATGAGAAACTTCAAGTATGTGGGGAGATGGGAGAAGTTGAGGTTGGATTGTTCTTGGAGAAGGTTGAGAGATTTTCTCGAGGTGTTCACAATGATGAGGGGTCTGGACAGAGACTGGATAAAGATTTACGCAGAAGGTGGTTACGATCTGAAATGCACTGCCGGGGGTGTGATGGAGGGAGATTCAATCATGGCTTTCAAATTAGATAATTGTCTGAAAAGAAAAAAAAATTCAGGACGACAGGGAAAAGGCGGGGTCTTACGGCGAGCCAGCACCAACACAAAGGGCTGAATGGCTTCCGTCTGTGCGGCACCATTTTAATTCTGAACAGGATGGAAGGAGAGTGGTTCAGACACCCTCAGGCCAGTGACAAGTGAGAGACACAAGCGGCGGTTACGTATCTGAGCTGCTTATTCACAATTTATTCTTGGGATGTGGGCGTCACTGGCAAGGCCAGCATTTGTTGCCCATTCCTAATTACCCTTGAACTGAGTGTCTCACTCAGCCATTGCAACTGTGGGTCTGGAGTCACATGTGGGCCAGACAGGGTAAGAACAGCAGATTTCCTTCCCTAAAAACCAGATGGCTCACAATAACTGTCACCAATTCCAGATTGTTAATTGAATTTAAATTCCACTATTTCCCATGGTGGGATTTGAACCCAGGTCCCCAAAAGATTAGCCTGAGCCTTTGGATTACTAGTCCAGTGACTTGACAATAAAACCACTATCGCCCCATTGGGTTTGGGTTGAAATATTGAGTTTGAAATGTTTCTGACAGACTTGAGGCCATTCAGCCCATTGTACCTGTAACATTTCTTTGAAAGAATGATCCAATCAGCTGCAAAGATCCTACTATTTCCTTGTGATCCTGCAAAATTAGATAAAGCCTCGAATAAATTCAATATCTTTCTTTGCATTTATTTTAGTGCTGTTCGGATTGTTTAAGATTAGATGCAAGAATGCCAGCACGTAAACTTTATCTTTGAAGTTTATTTTTCTTGCTGAGGGGTTGAGTTTTTCCGTGTGTCGCAATGACCTTGAAGTGGCTTTGTTTATTGGCAGAGTTGAGCGGGGCTGTTCCAGTATTGGAGCAGGTCAGAGTTTTCCAGCTGTCTCTGAGAATCCCGGAGTTGAAATTCATGTTGGCTGGAAATGGAATGCCAGCCAGGTGAGTGCTGGAATAGTCAATGCTGCAGGTAATGGGTGTATGGCTAAGGGGAAGGAAAGAAAAAAACAACTTGTGTTCCTGCTCACAATACCCAACAACCCCTCGCTGGAGAGTGCCCAAGTAAGAGTTTTAACAACACCAGGTTAAAGTCCAACAGGTTTATTTGGTAGCAAACGCCACTCGCTTTCGGAGCACTGCTCCTTCATCAGATGGAGTGGAAATGTGCTCTTAAACAGGGCACAGAGACACAAAAATCAAGTTACAGAATACTGATTAGAATGCGAATCCCTACAGCCAGCCAGATCTTAAAGATATAGACAATGTGGGTGGAGGGAGCATTAAGCACAGGTTAAAGAGATGTGTATTGTCTCCAGACAGGACAGCCTGCAAGTCCAGGAGGCAAGCTGTGGGGGTTATTGATAATGTGACATAAATCCAACATCCCGGTTTAGGCCGTCCTCATGTGTGTGGAACTTAGCTATCAGTTTCTGCTCAGCGAGTCTGTGCTGTTGTGTAGGCCGCCTTGGAGAACGCTTACCTGAAGATCAGAGGCTGAATGCCCGTGACTGCTGAAGCGCTCCCCCACAGGAAGAGAACAGTTTTGCCTGGTGATTGTCGAGCGGTGTTCATTCATCTGTTGTCGTAGTGTCCCCAATGCCCAAGTACCCAGGGGCTGTGATACCTTCTGTAGTTGAAAAGCCTGATTATTAAGCAGTGATTGATGGTCACAATCTCAGCTTCCAGTTTATTGCCTCCATAAATTTCAGATCATCCATATCTCTATTGCTCACATCCAAACTTGCAGCAAGACCCATTCACCCCATCACGCCAGTGTTCGCCGAACGATGTGTGATAATGCCTCAACTTTACAATTCTCATTCTTGTGGTTTGATGGTTTGAGTTATAAGGAGAGGCTGGATAGACTGGGACGTTTTTCTCTGGAGCGTAGGAGGCCGAGGGGTGATCTTATAAAGGTCTATGAAATAATGAGGGGCATAGATCAGCTAGATAGTCAATATCTTTTCCCAAAGGTAGGGGAGTCTAAAACTAGAGAACATAGGTTTAAGGTGAGAGGAGAGAGATGCAAATTGGTCCAGAGGGGCAATTTTTTCACAGAATGTGGTGAGTGTCTGGAACAAGCTGCCAGAGGTAGTATTAGAGGCGGGTACAATTTTATCTTTTAAAAAGCGTTTAGACAGTTACATGGGTAAGATGGGTATAGCGGGATATTGGCCAAATGGGAGTAGCTTAGGGGTTTAAAAAAAGGGGCGGCATGGACAAGTTGGGCCGAAGGGCCTGCTTCCATGCTGTAAACCTCTATGACTCTTGTATTTAAATCTCTCCATGTCTTTGTCCACCCTCCATCCAAAACCTACTCCAGTCCTACAATTCTTCCAGATCTCTGCCATTTTAATCGCTCCACCACTGGCGGCCGTGCCTTCAGCTGCCTGTGGGCCCTAAACTGTGGAATTCCCTCCCTAAACTTCTCCACCTTTCTCTTTAAAACACTTCCTAAAACCTGCCTCTTTGACCAAGCTTTTCGTCACTTTGTTCAAATACCTCCTTTGCGTGGCTTGGTGTTAAACACTGTCTGATTTACACACCTATGAATCACTATGGGATGCTATTAAGGTGTTAGGTAAGTACAAGTTGTTCTTGTAGCAGTAGAGGGACAGGAGATTAAAACGTTGTAAGAGATACAGTTGTTCCCTGAGAATGCACATCAGTCAATTGTAAATACAGTTGGTGGTTTGTGATAAGAGTGTGACAGTGCTCCACATTCACCAGCTGCTAATATTACTCTGGATATTTCTAATTTTAGTGTGACAATGAATGGAGTTTCCTCTGGCACTGTTTCCAGCCACAGTACAACCTCCAGCCAATGCTGCTCCTTGGTGGACACTTTCAGAACTGCTGGAGAAGGACAGCCAGTGATATTCTTACTGCCCATGTAAACACTTACGTGGAAGACATGGGAAGCTTCTGTTCTGGTCAGGCGATAACTTCAACTTGAAAGACTCTGACATTTAAAGAGACTCCCTTAACATGAGAACAATTTGCTGAAGTTTTTTCTTTTGTTCCTCACAGGCTGATGTGAAAATGGAATAATAGAAACCTCTCGCTCAATTCTGTTTGGGGATGATGTCACTGTGTCCTTGAAGCATATTTTCAGAGAACCATGAGCTATGTAGCACAGAAAGAGCTCATTCAGCTCATCTTGGCCTTTTAGTACAGTTACCCATTAGCCCCACTTCCCTGTTCTTTCCTGATATATACATTTTCTCCTCATCAAGTATTAATTAAATTTACTTTTAAAAATGATTGTATCTGTTTCCACCGCACTTTCAGGCAGCACATTCCAGATCACAGCTCACATCGTTAATAAGAACTTTACTCAGGTTGTCTCTGGCTCTTTTGCAATGACCTTCAATCTGTCTTCCCTGGTTACTGACTGTCCAAATGGAAAAGCTTTTTGCCTATTCATCAAAATCCATCATGATTTTGAACATTAAATCTCCTCTTGGCTTTCTCTTTAAATAGAGCAATCCCAGCTTCTCTAATCCTTTATTGCCGTGTCCATTTTCATAAATCTCCTCTCTCTCAACTGCAGTGTTCAGAATTACAGGTGATTTTAACTAGCAACAAATTTACAAAATTTATAAACTGTGGCTGCTTTGGTCACCGATTGTGCTTCCTGTCCAGCTCTGCCACACAGTTAGACCAGAATAAACCGGGCTGCAGAAACCCAGCATAACATCCAGAAATTCAGCCCAGGCTAAACACGGGAGGCCTCAGGGCAAAATGCTGGCAGCAACGTGCCCTGTAAATCAGAACACCGACAGTTCAAGTCTTATTCCAGAGATAATTCAGGCTAAATCTCCAGTGGAGTACTGAGAGAGTGCTGCACTGTCAGAGGGTCAGTACTGAGGGAGCGCTGCACTGTCAGAGGGTCAGTGCTGAGGGAGTGCCGCACTGTCAGAGGGTCAGTGCTGAGGGAGTGCCGCACTGTCAGAGGGTCAGTGCTGAGGGAGTGCCGCACTGTCAGAGGGTCAGTGCTGAGGGAGTGCCGCACTGTCAGAGGGTCAGTCCTGAGGGAGTGCCGCACTGTCAGAGGGTCAGTGCTGAGGGAGTGCCGCACTGTCAGATGGTCAGTACTGAGGGAGCGCCGCACTGTCAGAGGGTCAGTGCTGAGGGAGCGCCGCACTGTCAGAGGGTCAGTACTGAGGGAGCGCCGCACTGTCAGAGGGTCAGTACTGAGGGAGCGCCGCACTGTCAGAGGGTCAGTACTGAGGGAGCGCCGCACTGTCAGAGGGTCAGTACTGAGGGAGCGCCGCACTGTCAGAGGGTCAGTACTGAGGGAGCGCCGCACTGTCAGAGGGTCAGTACTGAGGGAGCGCCGCACTGTCAGAGGGTCAGTACTGAGGGAGCGCCGCACTGTCAGAGGGTCAGTACTGAGGGAGCGCCGCACTGTCAGAGGGTCAGTACTGAGGGAGCGCCGCACTGTCAGAGGGTCAGTACTGAGGGAGTGCTGCACTGTCAGAGTGTCAGTACTGAGGGAGTGCTGCACTGTCAGAGTGTCAGTACTGAGGGAGTGCTGCACTGTCAGAGTGTCAGTACTGAGGGAGTGCTGCACTGTCAGAGGGTCAGTACTGAGGGAGTGCTGCACTGTCAGAGTGTCAGTACTGAGGGAGTGCTGCACTGTCAGAGTGTCAGTACTGAGGGAGCGCCGCACTGTCAGAGGGTCAGTACTGAGGGAGCGCCGCACTGTCAGAGGGTCAGTACTGAGGGAGTGCCGCACTGTCAGAGTGTCAGTGGCTGGGGGAGCGCCGCACTGTCAGGGGGTCAGTGGCTGAGGGAGTGCCGCACTGTCAGGGGGTCAGTGGCTGAGGGAGCGCCGCACTGTCAGGGGGTCAGTGGCTGAGGGAGCGCCGCACTGTCAGGGGGTCAGTGGCTGAGGAAGCGCCGCACTGTCAGAGGGTCAGTGGCTGAGGGAGCGCCGCACTGTCAGAGGGTCAGTGGCTGAGGGAGCGCCGCACTGTCAGAGGGTTAGTGGCTGAGGGAGCGCCGCACTGTCAGGGGGTCAGTGGCTGAGGGAGCGCCGCACTGTCAGAGGGTTAGTGGCTGAGGGAGCGCCGCACTGTCAGGGGGTCAGTGGCTGAGGGAGCGCCACACTGTCAGGGGGTCAGTGGCTGAGGGAGCGCCGCACTGTCAGGGGGTCAGTGGCTGAGGGAGCGCCGCACTGTCAGAGGGACCATCTTTCAGGTCTGATGTTAAACTTCTCAGAAGGATGTAAAAGATCCCGCAGCCATCTTTGGAAGAGTTGGTGAGCTATCCCCAGTGTCAAGGCCAATATTTATCCTTCAACCAACAACATTAGAACAGATGACCTGATCATTTATACCAGTTGTTTGTGGAATCTTGCTGTGGACAGTGTAGCTGGTGTGTTTCCTTGGCAGGGGGGGGGGGGGGGGGGGGTGGGGGTCCAGGAAGATGAGGTGGAGAGACAAAAGCCAAACCAGTGAAGCCCCTAAATGAACAACCTCCCACATTATACTCTATCTGGCATCATGTTACCCACTTAACCTGACTGTCTCTCATTGCAGCCTCTCTCTGACCTCCTTACAGTATAGGTCGTGGAAATCTGGAACCCTTCCCCAAAAGTCTGTGGATTACGGGGCAATTGGAGCTTTCAAGATAGATTGTTATTGACAAAGGACCAAAAGCAGGTGAATTGAGTTGAGGTGTAGACCAGTCATGATCAGTTGAATGGTGTAGCAAAAGCTGAAGGTGGAATAAAAACTGAAGTCAATTTATTAGTTGCAAGTAAGGCTTACATTAACACTGCAATGAAGTTACTGTGAAATTCCCCTAGTTGGCACACTCCAGTACCTGTTCAGGTCAATGCACCTAACCAGCATGTTTTTCAGACTGTGGGAGGAAACCGGAGCACCTGGAGGAAACCCACGCAGACATGGGGAGAACGTGCGAACTCCACACAGACAGTGACCCAAGCCGGGAATTGAACCCGGGTCTTTGGCGTTGTGAGGCAGCAGTGCTAACCACTGTGCCACCGTGCGGTGTAAAAATGGCCTCCACCTGTATTACTGACTTAACAGCAGCTAATTGATACAAAGGAGGATCCCACAAATAGTAAATGAGTTGGAAGAGCAGTTAATCTGGAGATGTTGGTTGAGGGAGGAATGTTGGTTAAACTTGATGAATTTCAATAGTACCTCAGAACCTAGAACACCCACCTGAGCCGGCAGCCTCAGTTTACCATCTCATCCCAAATCCCATTATTTGTAGATAGCAAAATACATTTTATTAAAAATCTCACACACACACGAGCCGTTGTGATAAAATGGTTTGTTGTGTGTCTCAGACGGAACCTTGATTAGTGTTTCCAGTTTAGCTCCAAGCTATTTCTCCAAAGTGCAAGATGTCAGATTCAGTGGGTCTCCGCAGGGAATTGGTGATCCTGTTAACTCAGAATGTGTTTGATTGACAGTGGAACCAACGTCAAGTAAATGCACAATTCATTCAACTGTCATTGTACCGTAGGGAGCTGAACGACTCGAATCACACTCCTAACTCGTGTTCAGAATCGCTCATCCACCAGAACAAAACTCAATATAAAATCTTTCCCAATTTCTTCAATTTTGAGAACAGATACATAGGTACAATATTAGACCATTTAGCCCCTCGAACTGATTTCACCACCAACAGCTATATTTGCCTTAAAAACTTGTTCAGACATAAGTTGTATTAAATATTGATGGTTTCTGGTTACACTGAAGATCCCCAAATACCCTGTTCCCAGGAATTCCTTTCATCCAAGAAAAAGAACGAGCCTGTAAGCCCATAGTTCCCGTTAACATGATTTGCCTGTATATTAATGGAGGTATTTTACACTCTCCACCCACACCACCACCACCAATATGACCCAGAAGCCTGCAGTAACTCACTGCATGCAGGGCAATAGGGATGTTTCATTCCCTGTTTACCACCACCACACTGTGGTCAGACAGCTATACTGCAACTCAGATTAATGGTCAATCATAGAACCCCTACAGTGCAGAAGAGGCCAGTAGCCCATCGAGTCTACACCTCTCTCTGACAGTGTCTTACCCACGCCCCCTCGCTGTAATCCCTACCCATTTACCATGGCCAATCCCCCTAATCTACACATCTTTGGACAATAAGGGGCAATTTAGCATAGTCAATCTATCTAACCTGTACATCTTTGGACTGTGGGAGGAAACCGGAGCACCCGGAGGAAACCCACGCAGACACAGGGAGAATGTGCAAACTCCACACAGACAGTAAAGGCTGGGATTGAACCCGGGTCCCTGGCAATGTGAGGCAGCAGTGTCACCATGCCGCCCCACAGGTCATTTTTGTGCACATTGTCTAACCATGTGCGGGGAGTGTTTGATGGGGACAATGTAGAGAGAAGTTTACTGTATTATCAGCTTTATACAGCCAATATTTAACAGTAAAAAGAACAAAATGTTGGAAACACTCAGCAGATCAGGTTGCATAAGTGGAAAGAGAACCAGAGTTTCACGTCGATGATCTTTCATTGAACTCTGAAATGTTGGCTGTAGCGGGGCTGACAAGCCAATGGAATCTCCATTCACATCGGCAGGACTGGATGATCCAACCAGTGTGAAGGGCTGGAAAATTCCAGCTATCAGAAAGCAATGTTGTACTTGATGACAATCTTCATCAGGCATTTTTGAAGAAACTGATTGATGGGATGCGAGCGTCGCTGCAAGCATAGCACTTGTTGCCCGTACCTAATTTCCCTCGGGAAAGTGGAACTCAGCTATCTCTTAAACTGCTGCAGTCAATGTGGTGCAGGTTAACCCTTGGCACTATTAGGGTGTTCTGTGATTTTGATCCAGTGACAGTAAAGGAACATCCTCGTCAGGATGTGAATTGTAGGGAGATTTCCAATGCAATTTACTAAAGATTCTTAGACAGCACCTTCCAATCCCAACACCACTTCTATCTCGAAGGACAAGAACAGCAGATACCTGGGAACACCACCATCTGCAAATTCCCCTCTAAGCCATTCATCATCCTGACTTGGAAATATATCGCTATTGCTTCTCAGTCGCTGGGTCAAAATCCTGGAATTCCCTTCCTAACGGCATTGTGGGTCAACCCACAGAACATGGACTGCAGCGATTCGAGAAGGCAGCTCACCACCACCATCTCAAGGGCAACTAGGGATGGGCAATAAATGCTGGCCAGCCAGTGACACCCATGTCCCATGAATGAGTGAAAAAAAAATCTGCTGCCCTTATCCTTCTAGCAATTGCAGGTTTGGAAAGTGCTGTCAAAGGAAGCTTAGTGAGTTACTGCAATGCATTTTGTAGATGGTACACACCACTGCCATGCTGTTGGTGGTGGATAGGGTGCCAATCAAGCAGTCCTGGATGGTGGAGTTTCTTGAGTGTTGTTGGAGCTGCACTCATCCAGGCAAGTGGAGAGTATTCCATCACACTTCTGACTTGTGCCTTGTAGATGGTGGCCAGGCTTTGGGGAGTCAGGAGGTGATTTGCGCAGTGCAGAATCCAGCTTCTGACCTGCTTTTGCAGCCACAGAATTTATATGTCAAAAATGGGGAAACCAGCATGAAGCACTCCCAGGACCGACTGTGCTCTTGACTCCACCCTAAAGCTCTCTGCTTGCATCTGGTGACAAAGCAGCTTGGTAGCCGACAAGGGTTTTCCTCAGGATTCTGCAGAAATATCTCTTTACCTTGCTGTCAGAATACACAGAAAAATCAACAAATCAGTCAAGGACATGATCAATCAGAGAAACATGGGGAGGAATCCTGCACAAGATCCCAAACAACAGTGAGTGAATTAAAGAGACGGACATGGTAGGGGCAGGGAAGCAACAAAAATATTAAAAAGAAGCACAAATGAATGTTTTTATTCAAAAAGTTTCAAACATCCCAATGTTGTGAAGTTACTAATGTAGATAAAAGCTGCAGCCATTTTGTGCACAGCAAGAACCCACAGACACCAATGAGGGGACTAGCCAGTTAATTGTTTTTGATGCTGTTGTTTGAAGGAGAAATGTTGGTCTGGTTCCCAAGGAGAGTTCCTTACTCTTCTTCCAATAGCACCATAGAATCTTTAACATTCACCTGAAACAACATGGCCTCAATTAGCTTTTATCAAAGGCAGCAACTCTGACATTCCCTTTACACTGTTACTCCAGATTATATGCTAAAGTCTATGGATTTGGGCTTAAATCCGTGACATTCTGGTTCAGCGGTGAAAGTATTAACATCTGAGCCAGACAGGCATTTATGACAATCAAGCTGAAAGATCTTAGTGCTGAAGAAATGGGATGCTTCATTATTACAGCTAGTTGGATGTAGAAATACTCTTCAACTTTGACCCAATAATGTTCTTTAAGATTCAAATTTACTACAGCATTCCAACAATAGTGATACTACTGACCTGGAGAGGTGGCTGCTACTGCTTGACTCATGATGACATTACATTTCTGTTCCACAGTAACACTGCCTATCGTTGCTGAATTTGAGCAGTTTGGTACCTGGTGGACCTGGTACCGTTGAGGGTTGGTTTCACGCTGAAGTTGAAGTTACCTTCCTTGGACCTATGCTGTCCATAGAAATGTCCTTCAATTGAGCATACTGTGTTGGATCTGAACCCAAAGCCAATGCACAGTATTCCAACCAATTTCCCAGAGAACACAACAAAGGTGGAAGACACCACCATTGCATAGCAAGAAGGGGGCAATTTAAAGTGCTTGTTTTTGGATGGGAGGGAAGGTTTGTTTGAAATGGTTTTGAGGAAGATTTTTTGTCAGGGCACGGTTTCACCGTAAAATTGATACAATTACCAATTTAGACTGCTAAAATGCAAAGAAAAACAATTGCAGGAAACTTGACCGAATAAAAATAAAATCCAATTTATTCAGTCATTGCAAATCAAGGGGCCCAGTATGAATCCATTTCCAGTTTCTATAGTGTGAAAACGCAGGTCCCATTACACAAATTAGCTCAGAGAGCAGAAACACAAACAAGAAAACAGCAGCCTTCTTTGATATACATATATATATTTTTCTTGTACAAAGTTACATTCTGAACCACAAAGGTTCATTAATAATAGGTAATAAATACTGAAATGGCTACACTGGAATATGAGCTATTCAAGCTCACCATAATGAAGCCTTGGGTTTCAACAGAGAGCAATTCAACGCCGGAGCATTCGGTTTTCAAATTACAGAGCAGTTAAAATACAAGATAAAGTGTCTAAAGAGGTCAACTTACAAAAAAAATACAGACCATAAAATTTGTATTTTTTTTAAAATATGCTTAGAGAGACGGAGATGTTTCTTTCTCAACAAAACTGTCAATATAATTAAAGCACTTCTGTTAGAGAAAAGAAGACAGTTTAGTAGTGTGTATAAAATGATTCTGAGGTGCAGCACAGGTTGTTAATGTTCCCTGTCAAGTGTGTCCAGAGTTTTCTACAATAAATTGCAAGAAAGAAAACTGAACTGGATGATATTCCCCTAAACACCACAAGACTCTAAAACAAGACTGACTGATTGACTGGTTTCTCTCTCTCTCTCTCTACCAATCATTTGACACGAGTGCTACTCCGGGTTAATATCCTTTGGTAACCGTGATAACACCCACACAGAAATAAATAGCTTTCTTTATAATGCAAATACAAATTAGTTCTTTAGAATAGTGTTAGCATAATAACCCTTAACAACTAACACCTGTTGTTTTACTAAGGCAGCCTATGTTCTTTGAAGTGAAGTGACTATGCTCAGCAAGCGCCGTCTTTTAACAGTAGGAAGACCCTGTAAAAAGGACAAGGACAGAAGAGCAGTTCAGAGATGCTTCCCGCCTGCTCTGTACTCCACCATGCAAACTGAGGAGCCATGGTGAAGAACTGCTCAAACACTCTGCGGTGAAGAAAATAAAACAAAAATAAACCAAAATAAAACAACATGCAAGCTTTTCGTGTAACTCAGTCATTCTGTCGTGAAGTTGTGTCATTCAGTCTTCGTTGAACGTGACCTGCCACACAATTAAGTGACTTCTCTCTGCTTTGGCCAATGAAGGCTGAATCTGCAGAGTCTCCCTCAGCTCCTCTGTCTCTTCACTCTCATCACCTAAAGGGAACAACACATTTCGTGATATATGAAGATTACAAGATGATTTCGCAGAATCCTACTGCACTGAAGCTGGACATTCCATTCATTTTATCTGTACCAATACTTTGAAAGGCCCCTCCGATTAGTTCCCCCCGACCCACACTGTTCTTTCCCCATGGTCCTGCAAATTTTCTTTTTCAAGAACTTATCCAATTCCCTGTAGAAAGTTATTACTCAATCTGTCTCCACCATCATTGGATAGTGTGTTCAAGATGAGGAACACTCACTGCGTACGTCTCATTGCTTTTCTCTAATAAATTGAGAATTTTCAGGTGGAACCTATACAGGGTGCAGTCACTCGAGTTTCTCAGAATGGCACAGACGAATGGCACAGGAAGCCAATACCCCACCTGCCAAAAGAACACTCTAACCTGAGCTGGTTATCGTATTACAATGGCTGGCATGGGTGGATGGGAGGAATCATTTTTAAGTGTTTTAAAATGTATTTATCAGTGTCACAAGTAGGCTTAACACTGCAATGAAGTTACTGTGAAAATCCCGTAGTCGCCACACTCCAGCGCCTGTTTGGGTACACGAAGGGAGAATTTAGCATGGCCAACTAGCACACCTTTCACACTGTGGGAGGAAACCAGAGCACCTGTAGGAAACCCACACAGACACGGGGAGAACGTGCAGACTCCACACAGACAGTGACCCAAGCCAGGAATTGAACCCAAGTCCCTGGTGCTGTGAGGCAGCAGTGCTAACCACTGTGCTACCGTGCTGCCCATCAGCGGACTTCCGATACAAGACAATGTGGTTGACTCTTCAACTCAATCCCCGATGGTAGAATTCAGATCACGGCTCTTCTTTACTTTACAAGGTTTGGGTGTTTGTCCTTGGCCTTAGTGACCAGGTACAATTAGATTGCTGATTGAGAGTGATCACTGCTCTGCATTATGGCTGATGGATTCCCAGTTGCAGCCTGTTCTTTTTCATGTAATACTGCAGTTTGTACTTCAGTTCGTGCAGCAAGTTCCTCACTCAAATCCACAAGCTCGGCACACATATCCCCAGCAGATGAGATGCGATGGAGGCCTGGATTCATGCAGTTATTATTTTCCCTTCCCCAGACTAGGAAAGTGCACTAAATGGGGACTTCAATAGATCTCCTCCATTCTATTAAGGTAAAGGAGATAGAACATAAAACAGCACAGGAACAGGCCCTTTGGCTTACGATGTTGTGCTGAACATGAAGCCAAATTAAACTAATCCTTTCTGGCTGCCCTTGGTCCATATCCCTCTATTCCTTGCAGAGAACATAGATGAATGGAATATTTCCCTTAATGAAGTTCATTGATATGAAGCAGTAAATTTACAATCTTCTCACCCATCCTGAAGTCAATGTAGCCCTCACCGCCGCTCATAACCAGCACCGATTTCACTGACTGCTGGCTGCATCCATCAGACGCAGAAGCTCCTAATTTTTCAAACGGGTGTTCAACATCACCAAACGAGATACCTAGAGCGTGACCAAACAAGGTTCAAAATGTTTAACACCAGTGAAGATCACTCTTGCTTTTCAGAGACATATCCATCCTGCAGTTTCCTCTCCTATATAATGACCATCAGCAGGAAAGTAGTAGAAACCTGCACTGTGGCTCAGTGCTGGCTGACAGATTGGAGACATGCTTCACCAGAAAAGCAGCCCTCTAGAGCTGGAGTATTTCACTTCAATGAGGCACACGGCATGCATGCCCCGCAACATTAGCTCACAGATTGTGGCCGAGATCCAGTCTACACTGAGACTGGGGTTTGAACACAGACCCTCAGAACAGGATGTCCTATCTGCTGTTAACAACAATGGATTAAATCCATTAAAATATTCTTCTAAAGTAAAACACACAATGTGGCCACGTTTCACCAACAGTTCCAGTCGGAATCTAGTCACTCCTGCACAGCAGCACAGGATAATAGCAGCTTTCAGACTCTGATATATCTGGAATTAAATAATTTGAGTTTGGGAAGAAAAGGCCAAGGGAGTGGTTATAAATTATTGGATGTGGTTAAAGGGGAATACATTTACTCAAAAAAATAAGGTCAGCTTAATTCAATAAAGTTAGCTTGACTCAGGTGTGAGCATACTCTAAATGCACAATTCCGGACTATAAGCACACAATCTGGACTGAAATTTCTGTGTAGTAGTGAGAGTTCTGCATTGTCAGAGGTGCGGTTTTCTGAAAGACATTATTGTTTCAGTAGTACAGGTGGATACTGAAGTATTATTTGAAGAGAAGGAAGCTCTCCCAGCGTGTCCTGGTCAGCATTCCTCCCTCAATCAACTCCAGAAAAAACAGATTAACGACAGAGTCTGAAATGTTACTGTGCAAAACAGCAACTGCTCTTAAAAAAAATGTAATTATTTTTTTGAAATGTATTGAGCAATGCTGTCAATGTCTGTATTTATTGTCTGAACCTTTGGATTTCAGGTCGCACAATATAACCACTGTGCCCCTGTACCCCAGTATGCAAAGCAGTTTGTAACTTTGCTCAGGTTTTAAACAAAAGTATTTTCCTTAATCTACCGATAACAAACACGGTTTGGTAAACAGGAATTAGATTTGCCAATTACCATGTCCCTGGGTGCAATTCACACCTGAAATTCGATAAGAACCCGGCTGAGGAACCATGTTTCCAGTATTCCAGTGGATAATTACTCACTTGGAACTGCTACAAAGAACTTTACAGCATCCCGGTGTCCATGGAAACACAGCTGAGCGTGGGCCATAGAGCAGTAAGGTATAAATGTGCCAGGGGTGATCTTGTCACTGTTTTCATCGCCGTAGACACGGATGACATTTCCGGGACGGTTTCCAGATCCCCCTGATGCCTTATTGGCTGCAGAAAGAGAGAGAACGTGGTAAATAACAAGAGGGTCAGTGGAAAACCAAAACGATTTCTGGAGAAAATCATTATATATACAAAAAAAAAACAGCCACTAGCATGGCAATGTTGGCTGAAGCTGAAGCAAAATGAAAAAGTGTTAAAATAAAAACAGATACTTTAGGAAGACAGTGCCAGTTCAGGAAAGATTGGGGTAAAATAAATCAACAGAGCATGCTCAGTTTCTGTCTATGGCAGGAGGACATGGGTAATGGAGTGTGCTTAATGCCAATCTGCTACTTTTCTCCTGTCAATGAAAACTCCGATGATAGTGGAGCTGCGACATTAATAAAATTACATTTACTGGAGTATTTGCAGCAAATGTCATTGGATTCAGATCCATAGGATTTAATTAATGGTAGCAATAAAACTTCACAAAAATACTTTGTAAAGTTTTATTTTATGAACTGGTCTCTAATTTAAGAGTATTTTATTAAAATTAAAGCTTTAAATGGGTCTTTTTCCCCGTGAGGATTCACTGGTGTCTATATACAGTGGTCACCACTGTACAGCGATCAGGTCAACGGGTAAATTTCTTCATTATCTCAGTGCTTGGTTATATTCTAGCTGTAAATGCTTATCCATAGATTATATGTATTAACCTTCTAGACTGCAAATTTCACAAAGCATGCATACAAACAGTGGGGGGAAACTCAAATTCGTCCACCGTAAGCACCCATTTAGCCAGTTTTAGTCAATTTGACAGATCAAGTTTCTCCCTGTGCAAGCAAATTTATGAAGCTTCAACCTATTAACTGGTTAACCTGTTTAGAAGCTTGCAACGTCCTACAGTATTAACTCTTATCATCCTGACCTGATGAATTCCACATAGCGTTGAACAGGAGACTGAGTGTTCTGCCAGGAATCTAATCTAATCACATTGGTTACAAATTGTTCTGTATTTTCAAGGCAAGGTGTACCTTATCTTTTTGCCCAGGTTTTGCATAGATTAACATTCTGGCCCCTTGAACAAATGCAATAAAATTAAACCACGCTCTTTACTGCAGAAACTTTCAGCAGAATTTCTTTCTAGGCTGGATTCAGAACTTGGCCCAAGGGTGCGAAAAGGGCAGAATGCTGACGCACCAATGATATGATGTGGAGATGCCGGCGTTGATATCCCAGTTTTACCGACTCACCAAATGCTGTGTAACAATAGGAATTTGATCTCCAAATATTAAAATATCTAGACAAGATGAATATTTGAGGGAGATTTTCAACACAGACACATCAGCACTCTGATGAACATGCACACAGAGAGCAGTTACTATTCAGCTGCTCCCTGAGGTGGGAAGTTGCTGCGTACAAGACGATAGAAAATTGTCAGCACTTTATTTACTTAATTCAAAAGTCTGAATCCAACTTCCTCTTTTCATATATAAAAATACATTGTAAAAAATGCTGAAATATAGGGCCCAATTTTAACCCATTCAAAGCCCATCCATTTGCAGAGTTAAAATTGTGCTCTGTGTCGGTTAGACTGCAAGTATCCAACTTCAATTTCATTAGCTGCATAACATAGACTATATGGGTTTAGCTGCATAAAAAGCTAAGTTCATTCTTATAACTTTCACAACTTTTAACATGATGGGTTAAGCTTTGATTAAAAGGCTGAACATTAGACACTTTCTCCATACCAATGCCACATGGATGTTTTTAAAAAATTAGTAAATGGAAGAGTCATTGCAGATAAAGAAATGAAAGACAGGCAGCAGTGTTCGCACAGCTTCAGTGAGGGAACATGGAGATGACAGGCCCTCAAGACAAAATAAAAGGTTCCTCAGAGCTGAGGGATGGAACATTGAGTACTTAGGCTTTTGTGACCATCCAGCAAACACACACACTGCCGCAGTGCAGGACCAGCTTCAGGATAAACATTCAGACAAGAAATAAGAGGAGGGGCAAACATTATAAACAAAAGTTGGATATAAACTGCCTTGATTGGCTAAAGCAGCCCAAAAGAGAAAGATTCTGATGGTTTTATCTGCACTTACCCCTCAGACCCAGTAACCGTCCCTGGTGGAGGACTACAGCTATAGTGAGAAGAGGTGGCAAAGGAGGAGTGGACAAGTATGACAGTAGAGGAAAAGGATTAATAAGAACCTACCACTCTTGCATCTCAAACCTGTAGTTTTAAAATTAATAGACAGTGCAAGAACAAAATCTTTTATGTCACCATAAAAACTTTTCAAAGATGTCAAATTGACTGTGGCCATGGTAGCTGGAACCTTGACCCTTGTAAATAAAATGGGAGCTGGAAGATCGTTTTAATAGAACAATTGATTCCAGCTCCAATAAAGCTACATCAAGTCCATGCTGTACGATACATCTCCACTGACTGGACTTTGTAAAAGACCTGAATGTGACTAGCTACACACAGAATTAAGACAGTGCAACACTAGTTCACCAACAGGCAACTATGCCAGTCTTATTCCAATGCAAAGACTGTGGATTGCAACACAACCTTTAGCAAGCACATTGTTGCTTCAGAATGGATGCTCAGTCTGTCTGGAGAAGTAACAATGTCACCAAAACTTCAACCTCACTCAATTTGGTGAATCGGTTGCTAGGGAAAGGGGTTGAGAGAAAATCAACGGCATAACCTCCTCCCAGGTTTCTGATTCCTTTGTGATACAAACAGAAAATGCTGGATGTACTCAGCAGCTCTGGAGAAAGAAACAGAGTTAACATTTCAGCTAGATGACCCTTTGTCAGATGGTAGAGAAAGAAAAACCAGAGGATAGGACAGAAACTGACTACAGATCAGTTAGAGCACGGAGGGAAGCCATTCAGGCCGTCGCATCTGTGCTGGCTCTCTGGAAAACGGCTCGCTATTCCACTCCCACACTTTTCCCTGTAGCCCTTCACGTTTCGCTCTTCAATGCTTATCTCATTTTCTTTTGAAAGTCACATTACAATCGGTGAAGGGTCAAATGGGACCCCTCTCTTCCTTCTTATTTGAATGCAGCAGGTATTTTTTTTAAAAAGGATATTCTTGCCTAGTCAATGAGTGTTTAACTCTTTACATGCTGTGATCTTACAAGAACTAGACAGGTTTTGTTGTGTTTAACAAAGAAAGAGGTTAGCTTTATTATGCTTAACAGATCTAAGTATTGGACCTATAGAAAGTGTGTCTGGGGAATGGGTAATGGAAAGTAGGGCGGATGAATTAAACAGACATTTTGCATCTGTCTTTACTATATGGGACACAAGTAGCATCTCAGAAAAGTTATAAACAGGAAATGGAAGAGATAGAGGAACTTAGGAAAATTACGATCATCAGGGAAGTGGTTCCGAGGTAGATATGTTTTAGCATCCAACATTGTGAGCTAGTTTTCTACTGAAGAATTGAATTGTTAGATATGTCGGGGGTTCAATTGCTCAAAATATATTGTGGGTCCTTTCTACTGCAGGGGAGTGGGAAAGCATGAGAGTGATTGCATCAGATATGAACACATCTTAGACAGATCCCTGTTTTTCATGTACGTCCTTTTTTTTGCTTCTGTCACCGGTGCCTGTTCTGAGAAAACTGCCATTGTATGAGGATGAATGGTACTGATTACACTGTCCCTCCTCACCTTAAATTACACTGTCTCTCACTGAGGAAAGCTCAAAATCCTGAAAACTTTTCCCTCTTTGGAGGCAGCATGAGGCGTCATAGACTAGAAAAGCTAAAACAATTCAAAACCACACCATTCCCTTTGCTACACATTGTCCTCACAACGTGTTCTGCACCTCCTATCCTCCCAACACCTGAAAGGAATTGCAACTTCTCTGCATGGAGGTCAGTGACCAGTGGAGTGCCCCAGGGATCTGTTCTGGGACCCTTGCTGTTTGTCATTTTCATAAATGACCTGGATGAGGAAGTGGAGGGATGGGTTGGTAAGTTTGCTGACGACACCAAGGTAGGTGGTGTTGTGGATAGTTTGGAGGGATGTCAGAAGTTGCAGCGAGACATAGATAGAATGCAGGACTGGGCGGAGAAGTGGCAGATGGACTTCAACCCGGATAAGTGTGTGGTGATCCATTTTGGCAGATCCAATGGGATGGAGCAGCAGTATAAAATGAAGGGTACCATTCTTAGCAGTGTAGAGGATCAGAGGGACCTTGGGGTCCGGGTCCATAGGACTCTTAAATCGGCCTCGCAGGTGGAGGATGCGGTCAAGAAGGCGTATGGCGTACTAGCCTTCATTAATCGAGGGATTGAGTTTAGGAGTCGGGAGATAATGCTGCAGCTTTATAGGACCCTGGTTAGACCCCACTTGGAGTACTGCGCGCAGTTCTGGTCACCTCATTACAGGAAAGATGTTGAAGCCATTGAAAGGGTGCAGAGGAGATTTACAAGGATGTTGCCTGGATTGGGGGGCATGCCTTATGAGGATAGGTTGAGGGAGCTTGGTCTCTTCTCCCTGGAGAGACGAAGGATGAGAGGTGACCTGATAGAGGTTTACAAGATGTTGAGGGGTCTGGATAGGGTGGACTCTCAGAGGCTATTTCCAAGGGCTGAAATGGTTGCTACGAGAGGACACAGGTTTAAGGTGCTGGGGGGTAGGTACAGGGGGGATGTCAGGGGTAAGTTTTTCACTCAGAGGGTGGTGGGTGAGTGGAATCGGCTGACGTCGGTGGTGGTGGAGGCAAACTCGTTGGGGTCTTTTAAGAGACTTCTGGATGAGTACATGGGATTTAATGGGATTGAGGGCTATAGATAGGCCTAGAGGTGGGGATGTGATCGGCGCAACTTGTGGGCCGAAGGGCCTGTTTGTGCTGTGGCTTTCTATGTTCTATGTTCTATGTTCTAACTTTGTGGTCTTTGTCTTCATGGACAGTACATGTGCAGATTATGCTTACTTCTTAGTGCTGATATTTGGAATTTGTAGGACAGATTTCCATTTTCAAATTTTTAGCATAGTGCAAGTGAGCATCTCAAAGAACAAAGAAAATTACAGCACAGGAACAGGCCCTTTGGCACCGACTCTGCTGCCCGACTGAACTAAAACCCCCTACCCATCCTATTTGTGTATTTGTCAAGACACCCCTTAAAAGTCACTATTGTATCTGCTTTCACTACCTCCCCCCGGCAACGGGTTCCAGGCTTTGTGTCCTTTTAACCTAAATATTCCTCAATTACAACACCAGGGTCATCCAGACTTGAAACGTTGGCTCTATTCTCTCTCCGCAGATGCTGTCAGATCTGCTGAGATTTCAGCATTTTCTGTTTTTGCTTCAGATTCCAGCATCTACAGTAATTTGTTTTGATCTTAGTGATTTAAAATCATTATTTGGCATAAAGCATGTTTTCTGACACATAATTGAATTTGCCTCTAGCAAACACTCTGCATTCCAGATTCATGACACTGTTGGCTCTTGTACCAACACTTTTAAATGGTGTCCTCTGGTTCTCATCCTTCCATCAAAGGGAGTTGTTTCTCTTTCTGTTTTTCTCTTCAGTTACTGTTAGACATTCTGAGTATTGCCAGCATTTTCTGTTTCAGATTTACACCATCTGCAGTACTTTGGTCTGATATCATTGCTTTGTACATTCTTTTCATGAAAAGATTAATAACTTGTAATTAAAAATAAAATGCTTGTGGCACAAAAAGTGGAACTCTTGTCGAAATTTCCCAGTCCACTAAACCTGATCATCTGAGCAAACTGGGTGGAGGGTCAGAGGGAAAAGGGCCACCACTGCCTCGCTGTAAATGGGAAAGGGTGATGGGGGAAGGAAAAAAACACAAAGAATTCAACTGGAATTCTCTCATTGGGTGGCTGGTGAGCCAGTTATCGAGGAGCAGAGACATTGGCCAGGACAAAAGCTGTATGTATAACAAATGACGGATACTGTTTATTCACCAATGGCAAACTGGTCAACTCAAGTAAAATGTTAAATACTCAAATTAGGATCCAGGGTAAAAACAGAAAAGAAACTTTACCTACCTCATGGGGTCTTCATCCTTCAAACCTCGGCAGGCTCCATACACTAAGAGGTTTGCAGTTAAGAGATGCTTTGTGTTTGGTGGTGTACATAAAGAAACATTCCCTACAAGACATTCTGAATTCATTCACAACCTCCTGCTCTAGGAAGGAAGGCAGCGATACAGAATTCCACACAATCGCTGTAAAGGGTCTGACATGAGACAGGATTAGAGCTGATAGGTGGAAGATTCCGACAGTATCCACAGGGTCCCCAAAAACAAAAAGGAATTTGGGTAGATATGTTTTAGCACTCAACATTGTGAGCTAGTTTTCAACTGAAGAATTGAATTGTTAGATATGTCGGGGGTACAGAGGCTTGTGTTCAGTTGCTCAAAATATATTGTGGGTTCTTTCTACTGCAGGGGAGTGGGAAAGCATGCGAGTAATTGCATCGGATATGAACACATCTTAGACAGATCCCTGTTATTCATGGTTATCTTTTTCTTTGCTTCTCTGTCACCGGTACCTGTTCTGAAGAAACTGCCATTTGAGGATGTATGGCATTGATTACACTGTCCCTCCTCACCTTAAATTACACTGAGTCTTTCACTGAGGAAAGCTCAAAACCCTGAAAACCTTTTCCTTTTTACAGGCAGCAAGAGGCGTCATAGACTAGAAAAGGTAAAACAACTCAAAACCACACCATTCCCTTTGCTATACATTGTCCTCACGTGTTCTGCATCTCCGATCCTCTCAACACCATGAAAGGAATTGCAACTTTGCGGGAACAAGGTTGGTCTGTGTCTTCATGGACAGTACATGTGCAGATTATGCTTACTTCTTAGTGCTGATATTTGGAATTTGGAGGATAGATTTCCATTTAATTTTCCATTTTCAAATTTTTAGCATAATGCAAGAGAGCGTATCCTTTTAACCTAAATATTCCTCAATTACAATACAGAGTCAGCCACTGAACAATTACTGCTCTGAATCCACATTGTGTATCTGTTCAAATTGGAATGCATGTTTCTTTCCAGTTTCCCCACGATATTTTTGCACTATAAATGGGATTTTCATCCCTTTCCTTCACAACAGATCTAAAACAGAACGATATCGCAATATCAGAACCCACCACCAGTGCACAATGGCAGCAATGTGTACCATCTACAAGGTGGCACTGCAACAACCTGCCAACTCTCCAACGACAACAATATTCCAATCTGTGACCTCTATCAACTAGATGGACAAGGGCAGCAGCAGCATGGGAACACAAGCTTCTGCAAATTCTGCTCCAACTCCTTACCTGGAACTATATCACTGTTCCTTGCTATTGCTGCTGGCTTAAATTCCAGAATTTCCTCCCTAATAGCACTATGGGTGCACCCACACCAGAATGCAGCGGTTTAAGTCTTGTCACCACTGTCCCAAGTACAATTAGGGACGGACAGTAAAAATGCAAGTCCTGCTACTGATGCCACATCTTGTGTACGGATGAAACAAAACCCTTCCTGCACCAACGTTTGAGACTTTCCATGAAGACGCAATGGCAGAATTCAAGGCTGGTTGATGTCAGTGCACAAGCATGGGAATATAACGTGAAAACAACCAGATAGTCTTACAAGTGAAAAAGGTGATCAAAATACTATGTTTCAAAAGGTCTCCGAGTTATTCTCACCGGATGATGCCGCTGATCAGAGAAAAGCACATTCCCTCAATGATATTGCTCTTTTGGAATGCAAGAACTGCACAAGGAAACACAGAGACTCCCTCCCCACTATCCCCAGGTGGTAAAGCTAAATCTTTTACTCAAGAAGCCAATTAGAATGCAAGTATACAGAGTATAACAAAGTGCCTCTAATCGACATTAGGAAACAGAGAAAAGTAAATCACTTTGTTTTACAAATGTAAATCACTTTGTTTTCTCAAAGTAACTCCTCACTTACTTTCTGTTAGAGGGATGGAGATGATCACACCATTACCCGTGCCTACCCACAGGCGGTTGCAGGATACCATGAGGGCTGTGATCCGCACAAAAGAAAAACCAAGTTTCCCAGTACCTTAAAAACAAGCATCAACAAGTAAAGGTAATTTCAAACACTTAATGAACAATTCAAGTCATAGAGTGATTATGGCATGAAATGGGGCCATTCAGCCCATCAATTCCATGCCAGCTTTCCATAGAGCAATCCAGACAGTCCAAGTAAATCTAATTACTTTGGAGAAGATTAGAATCTGTTACCTCCTCTCTCCAAATACAGCAAATTATAATGCATAACATGTAAAATGTACAGGTAATTTCCTATTTGAGTAAACAGAATCCTCTTCTCTCCCACTGTGAACACATTAGATGGGATACTCATCCAGGGTCAAAAGATGCCCAGCTCACTGGTTGCCTGAAGATCCTGAAATAGCAGGTTTCTCTGTAGGAGGAATGCCCCACTGTTTAAATATTCCTCTGTACTTTAGTGTCTTTAATAGGAAGGTTTATTCATTTTAAAAATTATACATCCTTATTCAACACTTGACTTCTCCTTAACATTTAGAGATTAATCAGAATGGAACTCACACCCAGGAATACCTTCTCCACCTGTACACTCTTCATTTACGCAGCAAAATATTGAGTTCGAAAAGGCTGGTGAATGCATGGCCCCAAAGTTACTGAGATCTGTAGCCTAAAATAACCATGGCTCACTCCAGAACACAAGTTCAACCAATTGCTCGATAGGTCTTAATCACCCATTTTGAAAACAATAATCCTTGGACTGGCTAAATAAATATACAAGCAGCTACCTGGATTAATTTTTGAGGGTATATACGCAGGGGTGATTATAAAGATATAAACCAAAGGGGTTTACAGCACTGCTGGACATTCAGTTCTCTGTCTTTTGAGTTCTTTTCAGACTAAACCAAGACTAGCCCATTGGCCACTCTGTTCTCACCCTCATGGCTTTAGACCTTTCTCTATTTCATCATTTTATCCATATGTCCTTTCAACAGCCCAACGATTTCTGCCTCAGCCTCTCCTGGAGGTTTAGCATTCCATGCTCTCTGTATAAAGATGTCCTTCTTTTACAATGATGGCAGCACACCACCAACCTGAGGGGAAGGTCTTTCCTTTCTCACCATCAAAATCTTTCATTTTAAAAAACCTCTATAAATGCAGGTTCTTTCTTCTATGAAATTCCTTAGATTACACCGGGAAAATAAGTACACTATCTCCAGTCTCTCCTTCCAATTAGAAACAGAACATTCTGGAAATATACAGCAGTTCAGTAAGCAGCCGTAAAGATTTGAGAAAGGGTTTGACTTCTATATCATAGCCTGCCTTCTTTCTTTACTAAATGATCTTGTGCATATTTTCAACATTTGTACTTTTCCATCCCTGGCTACAATCAATGTTTTTCAAATATCTGCACTTCCACTTCTGAGAAACTATATCCACAAACCCTCAGATCTTGCTGTTCCTCCAATCCCGTCTTTCCATGGAGTCAAAACACCGATTCCTCGTTTTCCCCCACCTAACGACAGAACTCAACCCTTCTATGAAATGAACTGCACCTTCCATCTGTCTGTTAACACGTTGATATTTTCCTGAATTTTTATTCAGTTTGATAAACCTCAATTTTTAACCTACTCCAAATGATCTATACTGAGGGAAACAGAGGAATGTGTTGAATGTCCTGTAGTCAAGGGATACCAACTGTTGTTTTGGGGAAAGAGGTAGAAAACAGAAAAAAAGATGCTTTTCATTAAACTTTAGAATTCTTTTACACTTCAGTCAAAATTGGTCAAACAGGATAATGTACAAAACATGGAATAATAGTGATCACCCACCTAGCATTTTGCTGACATACGGTTCAATGTCTACATCTTGCAGGTGCTGGTAGGTATGTACATGGTAAAGGCGAAGGGTAGAGTCTAGACGGATGGAAACCCACACCCCATCTCCCACCCAAGCCAACTGCCTCACCTGGCTTTCCTTCCGTGGGTGGGCATCAAAGGATTTCTGGGAAAGCACAAGGAGAGAATATTTTGCTAAAGTCCATTTAGGACCGTGTTAAAGTGTATTAAAGTAGATTACATTTCAGAACAGTGAGAATCCAACTGAGACTGCTAGTACTGAAACAGCTGCACATAATCATCAAAACTGGCCCTTAATTCTTCCCTTTCCAAGATTTTCCCAATTGTTTGATGTAAAGGCTGGAGGTTGGATAAAGCGACAGGACCTGCTTACTCTCCACTGACAAAAATCATTTTCTTCATCATTATCTGGCCTCCTACCAGAGGGTGAAATGTCATTCATCTCAGTGCTTTTTGCTTTGGGGTGGTAGGGAAGAGAAAGAGGTACACAGATAAACATGGAATGGGTAACTTCTGACATGATTCAAACACAAAAGCCTAGCTGACTGACTGGAGAGCGTAGAGTGTGCTGTGACAACATGATTAGCTAGATTGCAGTAGCTAGCTTAGATACCCGTATCAAGGCAGAACCTGTCAGAGTAAAGGGTGAGCAATGACCTAACCGTATGTATAGGTACCCCACTCATAAATGGGGCCACAGAGCATCAAAGTCCAAAAGATTCTTGGTCTAATTAGTCTAAAAATGAAATATAAAGACTTCTTACAATCATTTATATTCATTATGGTATTGAATTACCTTCAACAAAACTATAACATGTACCTACTCCCACTGTACCTGGTGTTCCATGTCAATAAAAACAGAGAAAGCTGGTGACAATGGGAAACTGTATGCATGAAATCTAACCAAATGCCAACGTCACAAACACACCTTTGACAGTCTGCCTGGGATCTGGCTGGAGATTCTGCTCAGGCCCGTGTGTTATAGATACATTGCCGGTGTATATGTAACACAGTCCTAAATTGAACCAAACAGCAAGTCATCAGTGCAAACTGCTTATTCTTGCCTGAGGTGGAGGAGGTGGTAACAGTGGCAGCATTGCTGGACTGTCATGAGAAAGCTTGACGAAAGAGGATATTAAACAACCAGAAAGTGAATCAGACTCAGAATAGCAGATGGAGCTGCAGTTTAGTGTGTTGACAGATAACTTTCCGTCGCTTTGCCATAGGTTAACAATTTTGTTTTGCTTCAGGAGGCTTGTGGTTCGAGTTGACAGACACATTTCATTTCGCATTTTAATTGCAAGGTAATTTGATCCGTTTTCGTGGGATTATTTGAGCTCAGAGCTTTGCAAGTCGTTACCTCAATTTTCATGGCCTTTGGGTGAACTACATAAATTTTATTCTTGTAACCACACCATACTTTATCGTGCACAACAGTCATACAGCGAATGGAGTGGTGAGGCCGCCCAAAGTCCAGAAGATGATAGTTAGTGAGGTCCCACTGGCCATCTAAGGAATAAACAAACAGGCTGTTTAAAAATACAACTACCTACTTACAGCATTAAAACAAACAGACCATCAATAATGGTATTTCCCACTTTATGTTTTTAAATTATCTTGGGATAAGAGTGTTACTAGCAAGGGCAGCACTTAGTACCAACCCGAATGAAGGCAGCAGTGTGCTGCCTTCTTGAACTGCTGCAGTCCACGTAGTGTTGGTTCACCATAGAGCTTTTCTCTGCAGCATTCTGATACAACTGAGTGCAGAGGGCAATTAAAAGTCACATATAGATGAAAATCATCACTGAGTAAGGACAGCAGATTTCCTCCCCTGAAGGACATTAGTGAATCAGATATTTTTTTAAAACAACAATCCAGTAGCTATTATTATTAAGACTAGCGTTTTATTCCAGATTTATGAATTGATTGAAGTTAAATTGCCTCAGTTGCCATGGTGGGATTGAACTCGTGTCGCTGGACCATTATTCCCGGCCTCTGGATTAATAGGAATTACTGGAGCACTATGCTATTGCTTCAACTGCTGAATCTCTATTAATGGCTGAACTGCATTATTAATCTTTTGACAATGCTTTTCAATTTAAAATGAAACTAGTAGTACATGAAGCTCTCATCATTGGTCTCACTATTCACTACAGTCAGACGGTCGATATTCCAGCAACAATGATCTTTCTTCTGTGATTGAAGAGTTGCTTCTGCTGATGTCCAATGGGGAAGAGAAGTGGAAGGCAATGTAAACTGGGATTAGGAGTGTAGGAGTGGCAGTATGCTCATGTGGCACCCGGGATAAATGCTGCTATCGTTATAGAACCGTCACCGCGGCTATATATTGCCTCAGATCAGGTTTAACACCATGCAATTGTTATAAAATACAAGAACGTATCTCAAGGAGATGTTTAATATAGAGTGGGATACTCTTTAACCTTAACCTATAGAAACCTTTCTAGTAATCTATTAGAAACTATCAGAGAAACTTTGAAGGAGAGCATCAATCTCCACTTGGAGAGGCAAGGCTTGATCAGGGATAGTCAGCATGGCTTCGTCAGAGAGAGGTTTGATTGAATTTTTTGAGGACGTGACCAGGTGTGTAGATGAGGGTAGTGCAGTCGATGTAATTTATATGGATTTCAGCAAAGCCTTTGACAAGGTCCCACATGGGAGACGGGTAAAGAAGGTAAATTCACATGGAATACAGGGTAATTTGATAAAGTGGATTCAAAAATTGGCTCAGTTGTAGGTGATGACAGAAGGCTGCTTTAGTGACTGGAAGCCAGTGTCATACCACAGGGATCTGTGTTGGGTCCCCCGTTATTCATCATTTAGATAAATGACATTGATGACTATGTGGGCGGTAGGATTAGTAAGATTGCGGATGACACAAAGATTGTCCAGGTGGTTAACAGTTAGGTGGAATGTCTTGGGCTACAAGAAGATATAGATGGAATGGTGAAATGGGCAGATAAGTGGCAAATGGAATTTAACCCTGAGAAATGTGAGGTGGTACATTTTGAAAGGAGCAATTTGACAAGAAAGTACTCAGTGGAGGACACTAGGAAGTTCTGTGGAACAAAGGGACCTTGGTGTGTTTGTCCACAGATCTCTGAAAGTAGAAGGGCGTGTTAGTAGGCTGGTGAAAAAGGCATATGGGACACTTGCCTTTATCAATCGAGGCATAGATTATAAAAACAGGGAAGTCATGCTGGAGTTGTATCGAACTTTGGTGAGGCCACAGCTGGAGCACTGTGTGCAGTTCTGGTCGCCACGTTATCAGAAGGATTGATTGCACTGGAGGGAGTGCAGAGGAGATTCACCAGGATTCTGCCTGGGATGGAACATTTAAGTTAAGAAGACAGGTTGTTTTCATTGAAGAGAAGACTGAGGGGCATTCTGATCGAGGTGTACAAGATTATGAGGGACATGGACTGAGTGGATAAGGAGCAGCCGTTCCCCTTAGTTGAAGGGTCAGTCATGAGAGGACATAGGTTCAATGTGAGGAGCAGGAGATTGGGGGGGGGATGCAAGGAAAAACCTTTTTACCCAGAGGGTGGTGACGGTCTGGAATACACTGCCTAGGAGGGTGGTAGAGGCGGGTTGCCTCACATCTGTTAAAAAGTATCTGGATGAGCACTTGGCACATCATAACATTCAGGGCTATGGGCCAAGTGCTGGCAGATAGGATTAGGTGGGAGTTCAGATGTTTCTAATGTGTTGGTGCGGACTCAATGGGCCGAAGGGTCTCTTCTGCACTGTATGATTCTAGTAATCTAGAGATCTGTACAAATGATCCCGTGACCATGAGTTCAAATCCCACCACAGCAGTTTAGCGTGTTTGTATCACCTCACAATTTATCAAATTACCCTCACAATTAAAATCAATAGAGAATAAAATGCAAGTCTCAGTAATGGTGACCATGAACTTACTGGATTGTTGTAAAAACTCATCTGGTTCACCAATATTCGTCCCGGGAGGAAATCTGCTGCCCTTACCTTGGTTGGTCTGTGACTCCAGACCCATAGAAACGCCTTATAAATGTAGCTCTTAACTGCCCTCTGAAATGGCCAAGCAAGCCACTTAGTTGCATTCATGAAGGTCACTCACTACCAATCTTCTCAAAGGCTATTAGGAATGGTAGGAGTGGGCAATAAACACTGTACTTGCTAATGACGCTCACATCCCATGATTAAATAAAATGGCAGGGTCATTATCAATGTGAAACTATTTGAATGTAAGCATATTTTCAATACCGATATTGGAAAATTAACTGTAATTCCAGGTTTAAAAATGAGTAGTTAATATAAATGCACAAGAACATTGCAATTATGCCTTAAGGATATTAGAGTATAATTCTGTGATACCACCACACGGGAGTCTTAATCCTCAAGTGGAAAAATAACCCATCGAACAAACTTTTCCAATTTCACCAGTAAGATGAGAGTGTTACGCAGCTCGACAGGCAAGTGAGCAAACAACCATCTTGGTCAGTGTTTCCAGGTTCTGCCTATATGTTCATGTATATTTCATTAAAAATCTTGCACGTACACACATTTCCAGTCTAGTTTTTCCATTAAGAATTCTTGTGTCTGTGCTTATAATGAAAAGTTCCTAAGTAAATGAGTCACGCTGCAATTATGTCCTCCTGCCTGTAGAAGCACTGCACAAAGGAGCCTGTGTGGTGTTCAGCTGGTCATAAATATACCACAGCCTGAAATCACAACACACACATCAAGTCATATTATTCTGATTTTTAAAATATTACCATTATATATTCCTTTGCTCATTTTTATAATGGACACTGCCCATGCAAGCTTGTCACATGGTAATTACACATCATGAGATCAGCAAACAGCACAGAATTTGGTTTAATCCTGGGACTTTCCAAGGAACGTTTTCTCCTTTGTGAATCTTTGATCTCAATGTATGGTCCAGTGCTAATATATTCTCATGAAGACGACAGAAATGGTATAGTGACTTACCTATTCCTCTGTGAAAGATTGCCAAGGTCCCATCAGCTAATGCTACTAATACTCTTCCTTTTAAATGTCTGGCAAAAGAGAAACTAGGTGTAAGTAACTGTAAGACTTATTAATAATATTTGAAGATCACATTCAAAGATTTTCCTTCCAGCAGTGATTTACCAGTGTTACATTCCAGAAAACCAGAAGATGAAGAATAGAATTAGACCTACATTATTTGCTTTTATAATCATTTATTTACAGAGATAGACATTCCAAAAATGCACCTCATCTCCCAAGAACCACAGTTTATTTCTGTTTCTTTTTAATAAGGACACTAGTGAAACCTTAGTTAATGCCCATAACTTGCACACAATTCAATACAGCTAATATCTGTATGATTCAGCCTCACTTAACCCCAGGATTAATATATCAAAGGAGGAAGTGTTGAGTATCCTAAATTGCATTAAGGTAAACAAGTCCCTGGGGCCGGATGGGATCGATCCCAGGTTACTGAGGGAGGCAAGGGGAGAAATAGCTGGGGCTTTAACAGATATCTTCACATCCTCTTTGCCCACAGGCAAGGTTCTAGAGGACTGGAGAATAGCCAATGTTGTTCCCTTGTTTAAGAAAGGGAAGCAGGGGTAATCCAAGAAATTATAGGCCAGTGAACCTGACATCAAGGGTGGGGAAGCATTTGGAGAAGATACCGAGGGACAGGATATATGCACATTTGGAGGAAAATGGACTAGTTAATGGCAGACAGCATGGTGTTTGTACGGGGAAGGTCATGTCTCACCAACTTGATTTGAGTTTTTTGAAAGGGTGACACAGAAAATTGATGAGGGAAGGGCTGTGGATGTAGTTTATATGGATTTTAGTAAGGCGTTTGGCAAGATTCCACATGGCAGACTGGTACAAAAACTAAAATCACATGGGATTTGGGGTGGGCTGGCTAGATGGATACAGAACTGGCTTGGTTATAGAAGACAAAGAATAGCGGTGGAAGGGTGTGTTTCAGAATGGAGATCTGTAGCTAGTGGTCCGCAGGGATCAGTGCTGGGACCTCTGTTGTTTGTAGTACACATAAATGATCTGAAGGAAAATGTGAATGGCCTGATTAGTAAGTTTGTGGCTGACACGAAGATTGGTGGAGTTGCTGATAGTACCGGGGATTGTCAGAGGATACAACAGGATATAGATAGATTGGAGACTTGGGCACAGAAATGGCAGATGAAGTTTAATCCGGACAAATGTGAGGTGATGCATTTTGGAGGATCAAATTTAGGTGTGAATTATACTGTAAATGGCAGAACCCTTAGGAGCATTACCATGCAGAGGGATCTGAGCGTGCAAGTCCACAGTTCCCCAAAAGTGGCAACGCTGTTGGCCAAGGTGATTAAGAAGGCATACGGCATGCTTGCCTTCATCAGCTGGGGCATTTAGTACAGGAGTTGGGAAATCATGTTGCAGTTATATAAAACCTTGGTTAGGCTGCACTTGGAGCATTGCGTGCAGTTCTGGTCACCACTTCATCAGGATGTGGAAGCTTTGGAGAGAGTGCAAAGAAGGTTCACCAGGATGTTGTCTGGTCTCAAGGGTGTTGACTATGAGGAGAGGTTGAATAAACTAGGATTGTTTTCACTGGAAAGATGGAGACGTTGGGGGGGGGGGGGGGGGGGGGGGGGGTGGTGGTGGTGGAAGAGACCTAATAGGGGTCAACAAAATTATGAGAGACACAGACAGGGTGGATAGTCAAGGCTTTTCCCAAGGGTGGAAGTGTCAATTACAAGGGGGCACAGGTTCAAGGTGAGAGGGGGAAAGTTTAAGGGAGATGTGTGGGGTAAGTTTTTCACACAGAGAGTGGTAGGTGCCTGGAACGCGCTGCCAGAGAATGTGGTGGAAGCAGGCACATTAACAGCATTTAAGAGGTATCAGGATGGGTCCATGAATAGGGAGGAAATAGAGGGATACGGACTGAGTAAGGGCAGAAGTTTCTTTTTTAAGTTAGGGCGTTATGATCGGCACAGGCTTGGAGGGCTGAAGGGCCTGTTTCTGTGCTGTATTTTTCTTTGTTGGAGGCGAGGATAGAGGGGATGGGGAGAGTTGTTTAAGAAGACGGCTTGTAGAAAAGAAGCCTAGGGCTATCTTTGCATTACAGAATGATCCTGGAATATTAAGCAGATGACAGCAGGACTTGATAATGTTGAAGTAGTCCAGCCAGATCTGGTGGTGAATGGGTAAACCAGTTGTCCACATACCCTTTCAAGTCTCCATTACTCAGATTAAAGTGAGCTTAGGTGAGGTTGTGCTGGGGAAAATGGTCATGATGAGAGAGATGATAATGGTTTTATTGAGGATGAAGGCATCAAAGGTGGAGGTGAGGGTGCGGTTGAGTAAATCAGTAGCTGCAGAAATGCAAATAGAGGCACAAAGGTCAAAGGCTAGAAAGATGGAATTTTGAAAATGCAGTTGTAAGTGAATTGTAAGTGATTGGGAGATGGTCATTATTGTTAATGTATTAACTAGCACGCCTGATAACTAATTAATGCAACTAATTTAATATGTCAAAAATGATTACAACTTACACAATACTAAGAATAGAGTCCTTCAGTTTAATGGAGTGCAGACATTTCTTCCACTGAGCTACTGAGGAATGGACATACAAACTGCAAGAAAACAATTGAAAAAAGCTCACTGTCTCTTTATAATTCATATTTAAAAATAAAAGCATAAGGCAAGTTAGAGATGAGAAAAGACCAATTCAATCCATCAAACCCTGAGCTCTGGTACAGGAATTGCATTTGGAATAGCTATATTGATTTTGCATCTACCTCAAGCCTATTTTAAACATCTCTCAGCAAAAAGGTTAATGCAAAACAGATTCTAGAAATAACAGAATGTCAAGATGACAAACACAATTTAAGGAGCACAGTACCAGTGCTAGAAGATGACAGTGATGATGCAGCAGCCGATTTTTTATATTTATAGCAAAAGGGAGGCCAGGGATTTACAAGGTGCCACGAGCAACATTAACTGTACAATTGCAATTTTGCTATTTGATCATGTCTAGACCACTTTAAACTCCCTGCTTAATATTCATCATCGAACCTTAGTGGATCTTTGCATTTCTATTTTAAGCTTATTTTCTGTACTTAAAGCAAACACCATTACTGAGGAACAGGTAACCTTTCAAGCATAGCACAATTAAGAGACAGCGAAAAATACTTCTAAACACAGGAAACACAGGTATCTCCAATGTTCATTTTGAAGGGGGGGGGGGGTTGGTCCTCTAATTTATAATGCCAAAGGTGAGTGGCAATACCAATGGGATGTTGGGCGTCCACCTGCCCTGAGAAGCTACAAAATGGGGAGGAAGGATGAGGTTCTTTCTAACTCCTTGGCAGAAGGCAACGATCTATGCTCTTTCTTCAAAGTCTTGGTTGCTTTAAAGGCCCTAAACCTTCCCAACTGGGACCCACTTTTACTCACTGACCGCCAGCAGTCCATCTGAGGCATGACAGGCCAGGGACATGAGAGTTCTCAGCCTCAGGGTGTGCAGCCTTTCCCAGTCCGTGGCAGTGGGGAGTAGAGGTTCCACTCTCACAAATGGGAATTCCAGATGGAAGAGTTAGAACCAGCATATTCAGAACCTGATCTAATATCCTTTCATCAACATTCCATTACTGCAGATAAATGCTTTTCTCTTTCCAATTTTATATATAATTTTTGGATGAATGACAGATTAAAAGCAAAGGACATTGTATCAGTAACCACAACCTTTCCAATGTCAGAATCTAGAATTGTCAGAAAAAAACCTTCCTGGCTCAGGAACTGGACAGAGTCACGCTTCCTCTTCTCTGTGCCAATTGTGTAACTTTACCAATCTCAGGTGACTACCTCTTAATAAACCAGTACTTTCTGCAACAGGCTGGAGGGAAATTTGTGCAGAATGAAAGGTAGTTTTGTGCTCTATGTGCTCTCTCTATCCACAGAGCAGCTTTGAGTTGGCTGAACTTATTTTCACACGGGATCTGTACAATTGGTTTACCTCCCCTCAGTCTGGACTGAATTCAAACTTAGGTTGATAGAAAATGACTGATCCCATGGTCACCTGTGTCTAAAAGCGAAGGTATTTATGCACAAACAGCCATATGACCATAACTCACCAACCACTCTGTGCCCCAAGCCACATTGTTGGCAAAACACTACTCATTTTCTCTGCTTCCTCACGCATCAGGTCTTGTTCCAGTGGAAGTGCAGATACACCATCTTTATACAGGTCAGATTCCCTGCAGAATAGAGGCAAAAGATACAAGTAGGCTCAGAATCAGTGATTTCCTTGTAACACTTCCTACCCCACAGGAATATTTAATGTGGCAAAGTAAAACTGACGCTTCTTTAGTTACTGCTGCTTGTTCTCAAATGAAACCAAGAGTGACTCTAAGTTCCGCTGCCTAAACCAAGTCCAAGAATGGGGGCCTCTTGAATAAGGAACGACCAGATAGATCAGAGCTGCATCCCATCACTGGAGCTCCATCACACTACTCCAATGGACATCATTCTAAAGTCATGCAGTGTGGAATGAAAAATAACCAAGATGCAGAGGCCAAATTCAACTGAAATAAATCCCTAACCAAACATGCTCTCCAAATGGACAATCTGAGAAAGTAAGATAGGAGACTCATGGAGGATAAACCCTAGTATGAACACATTACTGAAAACTCCAAGCCCTGACATGGGGCGGCATAGTGGTTAGCACTGCTGCCTCACAGCGCCAGAGACCCGGGTTCAATTCCCGGCTTTGGGTCGCTATCTGTGCAGAGTCTGCACATTCTCTTTGTGTCTGCGTGGGTTTCCTCACACAATCCGAAAAATGCACCTAACCATGCACATGGTTAGATGCATTGGCCATGCTAAATTGCCCCTCAATATGCCCGAACAGGTGCCGGAGTGTGGCGATTAGTGGATTTTCACAGTAACTTCATTATAGTGCTAATGTAAGCCCACTTGTGACAATAATAAATAAAACTTAAAATTAACAAAACTTAAGGTTACGTACACCCACTTATATCAACTATTCAATTGGATGCCATTTGTTGTGCCAAAAACATGGTTTATTTTCAAACTAACCCAACAGTGGAATGATCCAAGAGGGGCAAGAATTCCTTTCTTTTGGGGAGGGGAGGAGAGAGACTTTAAGAGAAAGGAAAAATCAATGGCAAATTTCTAGTGCAAGGTGCACTCAGTGAAAAAGCTTAGTAAGAGAGACACGAGAAGTAGGAGAGGCCACATTCTGAGTGAGGACATTTGAGAATTTGGATCAAAGTGGGAATTTAACTGGTAAGTATCTTTAAAATTAAGTAGCCTCGTTAAAGGGAACTGACTGAATGACAGTTAACTGTCAATCACCTGAAGGCCTTTTCATTGAATAGGGTCTCAATGGGCAACATTGCAAGGTAACTATTCAGGTAATGATACCCAGAGTGTGACAGGAACAGAGTGTATAAACATAAATAAATAGCAGCAAATAGGGTCAAAAAGGGAAAAATAGCAAAAAGGCAAAATTAATGGCTCCTTACTTAAATGCACATAGTATTCAGCACAAAATAAACAAATGAATGCACAAATTGAAATTAATGGATGTGACCTTATAGGCATTACATAGGCCTGGTTACAAGGGGTGGAATTCTCTTGAATCGGGACAAAGTGCCCATGTCAGTTTGCGCTGGGAGTGTCTGGGATTCTCCCCCCCCGATAGATGCAAATTCATGCATCCCGAGAAACCCGCTGGCCAACCCGACTGTTTGAAGTTTGGGCGCCAATTTTAAAGGAATAAGTGGTCTGCAAAAGAAGAAATGAAACTAGTTAACCCCTTTGAAGAAACCACTGCTGTCAATCAGACTTAGAGTCTATGTAAACATTGCGGTTAGGAACAATGGAGGTACTCGAGATGCATTCAAGCATGAAGGGAAGGGCAAACAAACACAGGTGACTAGAGGCCGAGTAGAAATCCATCAAGCTGTCAATGGAAGCCTATATTAATGCACTGTATAATGAAATTGACAGAGAACAAAGCTGTGCAATGGATTAGAGAGGATTTCACCCTCCTGATTTGGAAATATATCGCCGTTCCTCCACAGTCGCTGGGTCAAAATCCTGGAATTCCTTCAATAACGGCATTGTGGGTCAACCCACAGCACGTGGACTGCAGCGATTCAAGAAGGCAGCTCACCACCTCCTTCTCAAGGACAACTAGGTATGGGCAACAAATGCTGACTAGCAAGTGATACCCATGTCTCACAAATGAATAAAAAAAATTAAAGCCTTCAGCTTGCTAGGAAGGCTCAGTGACGTCAAATCAAAAGGTGTGAGAATACATTGGGGCCGAGTGCACAGCTGTGGAGAAGGAACAACCCCAGTGAAATTGACATCTCCTCTCTGTCAGAGGACTTCAAAGGAGTCTCCTTACATCTGCAGCTTCTGACAGAGAGAAAGGGAAATTCCTCCTGCTAAATTAAGTGCTGCTGTGATTTAAAAGCTTCCAGGTGACCAGAGAGCATGGAGATTAGAGTGACCAAGCCACTCAAAGGTGCACAGCTGACAGGAAGGAATGAAGATGTTGATCACAGTGCTACCTGAAATCACTCTGCCAGGGGTGATCTTCAGGTATGCCAGGCCTAGAAGTGGCAATCCGACCAAGAGACTCCCATCCTGGGGGCAAGTAATGAGGTCATCACCTTGCCCCGAGCCCAAGCCCATCCAACCCTCAAGTCCCTTGGGGGACGCTCCCTCTGCAGCCTGGCAGCAGCAGAGGGGCAAACGTCCACTGGACCTACATCCTTGACCGCCCTCAGGGTGTCAATGCCAGGATGCCAGTGCACCATTGGCACTGTCAAGGCATGAGGCCAGTAGAGGGTCCTGAGCTGAGAGGTGGGCTGAGGGGGTTGGGCTGTGGGAGGTCGAGTTGGGTCAATCTCATGCCTGCATGGGGGTGGGGGGAGATTGCATTATTTGACTGGTTGGGTGGCGGGGCAGCTTTGTTAGTACGAGAAGGAATAAGTACGAAAGCAAGAAATGATCTTGGATCAGAAGATGTAAAAATCATATGGGTGGAAGTAAGAAGTAACAAGGGGAAGTAGTGCATAGGCTCCCCCTAACTGTAGCTATATAGTATGACAGAATAAATCAGGAGATTAATAACAGTATATAAAAAAGGCATTACTTTAATCATCTGTGACTTTAACCTTCAAGTGGATTAGGAAAATCAAATCAGCAAAGGTAGTCATGAGGAAAAATTTGTGTGTGTGTATTCGGGAGGTTTTCGAGAGCAATTTTCTAGAGCAATATGCTCTGGATCCAACGAGTGATCAGGCTAGTTTGGATCAGGTTTAATTATTTTGAAGCAGGTTTAATGAACAATCTCACAGTAAAAGAACCCCTAGGAAACAGTGATCATAAGATGGTAGAATTTAGATTTCAGTTCGGGAATGAGAAACTTAGGTCAAAAGTAATTGTGCTCAAGTTAAACAAGGATAACTACAAGGGAATGAGGGCGTGTTGGCTAGAGTGGTCTAGGAAAGGAGTTGATCAGCAACGGCAGACATTTATGAAAATAGTTCATGACTCACAACAAAGATATATCCCAGTGGGGAAGGAGGATTCTAGGAATGGTTAACCAAGGAAATCAAGGCTAGTATTAAACTGAAAGAAAAAATATATAATAATGGCAAAGATTAGTGGTAAGCCAGAGGATTGTGAAAGTTTTAAAAACCAACAAAAGATTACCACAAAAATAAGAGGGAGAAGACAAACTAGCAAATAATATAAAAACAGACAGTAAGAGCTTTTTTAAATATATAAAAATGAAGAGAGAGGCCAAAGTGAACATAAGCACCTTAGAGAATGAGACTGAGGAAATAATAGGGAACCAGGAAATGGCACAGGAATTAAGCAAATAAGCTGCATTGGTCTTCATGGTGGAAGACACTCAATAATCAAGGAGTGAGGGAGGGAGGAAATAAGTGTACTAACCACCATTAGAGAAAAAGTACCTGGAAACTAATGGGGCTAAAGGCCGATAAATCCCCTGGACCTGATGGGTTGCATTTTGGAATATTAAAGGAAGTAGCTACAGAGATAGTGGATGCACCGATAGTAATCTTCCAAGAATCCTTAAATTCTGGAAAGGTCCCAGGGGATTGGAAAACTATAAAAAGGGAGGGAGACAAAACACAGATAGCTGTAGGCCGGTTAACTTAACATCCATCATTGGGAAAATGTTAGAGAGTCCATTCTAAAGGATGTAATAGCAGAGCATTTAGAAATACGGTTAAATAAGGTTAAACCACATGGGATCCAGGGTGAGGTATCTAAATGGATACAAAATTGACTCCTTGACAGAAGCCAGAGGGTGGCTGTAGAGGGTTGTTTTTCAAACTGGAGGCCTGTGACCAGCGGTGTGCCTCAGAGATCGGTGCTTGGTCCATTGTTATTTGTCATTTATATTAATGATTTGGATGAGAATATAGGAGGCACGGTTAGTAAGTTTGCAGATGACACCAAGATTGGTGGCATAGTGGACAGTGAAGAAATTTATCTCCGATTGCAATGGGATCTTGATCAATTGGGCCAGTGGGCTGACGAATGGCAGATAGATTTTAAGTTAGATAAATGCGAGGTGATACATTTTTTTTTTAGAACATTACAGCGCAGTACAGGCCCTTCGGCCCTCAATGTTGCGCCGACCAGTGAAACCAATCTAAAGCCCATCTAATCTACACTATTCCAATATCATCCATATGTTTATCCAATATCCCTTTGAATGCTCTTAATGTTGACGAGTCCACTACTGCTGCAGGCAGGGCATTCCACCCCCTTACTACTCTCTGAGTAAAGAACCTACCTCTAATATCTGTCCTATATCTCTCACCCCTCAATTTAAAGCTATGTCCCCTCGTGTTAGCCATCACCATCCGAGGAAAAAGGCTCTCACTATCCACCCTATCTAATCCTCTGATCATCTTGTATGCCTCTATTAAGTCACCTCTTAACCTTCTTCTCTCTAGCGAAAACAACCTCAAGTCCCTCAGCCTTTCCTCATTTGATCTTCCCACCATACCAGGCAACATTCTGGTAAATCTCCTCTGCACCCTTTCCAACGCTTCCACATCTTTTCTATAATGCGGCAACCAGAACTGTACGCAATACTCCGTGAGGCCGCACCAGAGTTTTGTACAGTTGCAGCATGACCTCATGGCTCCGAAACTCAATCCCTCTACCAATAAAAGCTAACACACTGTATGCCTTCTTAACAACCCTATCAACCGGGGTGCCAACTTTCAGGGATCAATGCACATGGACACCCAGATCCCTCTGTTCATCCACACTACCAAGTATCTTACCATTAGCCCAGTACTCTATATTCCTGTTACTCCTTCCAAAGTGAATCACCTCAAACTTTTACGCATTAAACTCCATTTGCCACCTCTCAGCCCAGCTCTGCAGCTTATCTATGTCCCTCTGTAACCTGCCACTTCCCTCCGCACTGTCTACGACTTCAGTGTCATCCGCAAATTTACTAATCCATCCTTCTATGCCCTCATCCAGATCAAAGGCTCTGCAATCTTCTCTCTAGCCTCCCAGAGAATCCTAGGATAAATCCCATCCGGCCCAGGGGACTTATCTATTTTTACCCTTTCCAGAATTGCTAACAGCTCCTCCTTATGAACCCCAATCCTGTCCAGTCCAACAGCCTGCATCTCAGTACTCCCCTCGACAACACTGTCCCTCTCCTGTGTGAATACCGACGAAAAATATTCATTTAGTGCCTCTCCTATCTCTTCAGACTCCACGCACAACTTCCCACTACTGTCCTTGACTGGCCCCAGTCATTCTTTTACTCCTGACATACCTATAGAAAGCTTTAGGGTTTTCCTTGATCCTACCTGCCAAAGACTTCTCATGTCCCCTCCTGGCTCTTCTTAACTCTTTCTTTAGGTCCTTCCTGGCTAACTTGTAACTCTCAAGCACCCTAACTGAGCCTTCATGTCTCATCTTAACACAAGTCTCCTTCTTCCTCTTCACAAGAGATTCAACCTCTTTAGTAAACCACGGTTCCCTCACACGACTGCTTCCTCCCTGCCTGACAGGTACATATTTATCGAGGACGCGTAGTAGCTGTTCCTTGAACAAGCTCCACATTACAATTGTGCCCATCCCCTGCAGTTTCCTTCCCCAACCTATGCCACCTAAATCTCGCCTAATCGCATCACAATTTCCTTTCCCCCAGCTATAACTCTTGCCCTGCGGTATATACCTATCCTTTTCTATTGCTAAGGTAAATGTAATAGAATTGTGGTCACTATCACCAAAGTGCTCACCTACCTCCAAATCTAACACCTGGCCTGGTTCATTACCCAGTACCAAATCCAATGTGGCCTCACCTCTTGTTGGTCTATCTACATACTGTGTCAGGAAGCCTTCCTGCACACATTGGACAAAAACTGACCCCTCTAAAGTACTCGAACTATAGCTTTTCCAGTCAATAGTTGTAAAGTTAAAGTCCCCCATAACAACTACCCTGTTACTTTCGCTCCTATCCAGAATCATCTTTACAATTCTTTTCTCTACATCTCTGGAACTTTTCGGAGGTCTATAAAAAACTCCCAACAGGGTGACCTCTCCTTTCCTGTTTCTAACCTCAGCCCAAACTACCTCAGTAGACGAGTCCTCATCAAATGTCCTTTCTGCCACCCTAATATTGTCCTCGACTAACAATGCCACACCTCCCCCTCTTTTACCACCTTCCCTGCACTAACTGAAACATCTAAACCCTGGAACCTGCAACAATCATTCCTGTCCCTGCTCTATCCATGTCTCCGAGATGGCCACAACATCGAAATCCCAGGTACCAACCCATGCTGCAAGCTCACCCACCTTATTCTGGATGCTCCTGGCGTTGAAGTATACACACTTCAAACCACCTTCCTGCCTGCCAGTACACTCCTGCGACCCTGAGACCTCATCCATGACCTCACTACTCTCAACCTCCTGTACACTGGAGCTACAATTCAGGTACCCACCCCCCTGCTGAATTAGTTTAAACCCTCCTGAAGAGCATTAGCAAATTTCCCCTCTGGTTCAGGTGCAGACCATCCTGTTTGTAGAGGTCCCACCTACCCCAGAAAGAGCCCCAATTGTCCAGGTATCTGAATCCCTCCCTCCTGCACCATCCCTGTAACCACATGTTCAACTGCTCTCTCTCCCTATTCCTCTCCATCACGTGGCATGGGTAACAAACCAGAGATAACAACTTTGTTTGTTCTAGGCCTAAGCTTCCACCCTAACTCCCCGAATTTCTGCCTTACATCCCATCCCTTTTCCTACCTATGTCTTGAGTGCCTATGTGAACCACAACTTGGGGCTGGTCCCCCTCCCCCTTAAGGATTTCGAAAACACGATCCGAGACATCATGGACTCTGGCTCCTGGGAGGCAACACACCTACCGCGAGGCTCTCTCGTTCCCGCAGAATCTCCTATCCGTCTCTTTAACTATGGAGTCCCCAATGACTAATCCTCTACTCCTCTCCCCCCTTCCCTTCTGAGCAACAAGGACAGATTGAACCAGGGCAGGACTTACTCAGTTAATGGTAGGGCGAGTTACAGAACAAAGAGATCTAGGGGTACATGTTCATAACTCCTTGAAAGTGGAGTCACAGGTGGACAGGGTGGTGAAGAAGACATTCAGCATGCTTGGTTTCATTGGTCAGAACATTGAATACAGGAGTTGGGTCGTCTTGTTGAAGTTGTACAAGACATTGGTACGGCCACACTTGGAATACTGTGTACAGGTCTGGTCACCCTATTATAGAAGGGATATTATTAAACTAGAAAGAGTGCAGAAAAGATTTACTCGGATGCTACCGGGACTCGATGGTTTGAGTTATAAGGAGAGGCTGAATAGACTGGGACTTTTTCCTCTGGAGAGTAGGAGGCTGAGGGGTGATCTTATAGAGGTCTATAAATAATGAGGGGCACAGATCAGCTAGATAGTCAATATCTTTTCCCAAAGGTAGGGGAGTCTAAAACTAGAGGGCATAGGTTTAAGGTGAGAGGGGAGAGATACAAAAGTGTCCAGAGAGGCAATTCTTTCACACACAGGGTGGTGAGTGTCTGGAACAAGCTGCCAGAGGTAGCAGTAGAGGCAGGTACAATTTTGTCTTTTAAAAAGCATTTAGACAGTTACATGGGTAAGATTGGTATAGAGGGATATGAGCCAAATGCGGGCAATTGGGATTAGCTTAGAGGTTTAAAAAAATGGCGGCATGGACAAGTTGGGCCGAAGGGCCTGTTTCCATGCTGTAAACATCTATGACTCTATGAAATACATAATATAATCAAGCAGAATCAGCATGGCTTCATGCAGGAGAAATCATCTGGACAAATTTATTAGAATTCTTTGAGGCGGAATGAGCAGGATAGATAAACTGGAACCATTAGATGTAATATACTTGGATTTCCAGAAAGTGTTTTGGATGCATTGGAAAGGGTGCAGAAGAGATTTCCCAGGATGTTGCTTGGTTTGGAAGATATGGACTATGAAGGAAGGTTGAACAAACTTGGATTGTTTTCATTGGAGCATCGGAGGATGAGTGGGACCTGATAGAGATTTACAAGATGATGACAGGCTTGGATAGAGTGGATATTCATTCAGAGTCTTTTTCCCAGGGTCGAAGGGGCAATTACTTGGGGGGCATAGGTTGAAAATGGCGGAAAGTTTAAAAGAGATGTAAGGGGCAGGTTTTTCTACAGAGGGTGGTGAATGCCTGGAACGCGCTGCCGGAGGAGGTGATGGAAGCAGATTCTATAACAATGTTCAAGAGGCATCTGGATAGGTACATGAATAGGCAGGGAATAGAGGAATATGGACCACATAAAGGCAAGAAAATATTCGATTCGAGACACATCTGTGTCAGCACAGACTTGGTGGGCCGAAGGGCCTGTTCCTGTGCAGTACTGTTCTTTGTTCGATAAGGTACCGCATAAAGAGTTGCTTAATAAGGTAAGAGCCCCTGGTGTTGGGTTTATTAGCATGGATAGAGGATTGGCTAACTAGAGGATTGGGATTTTCACAGTAACTTCATTGCAATGTTAATGTAAGCATACTTGTGATTAATAAATAAACTTTTACTTTTTAAACTTTTAATAGTAGGCAGACAGTTGGGATAAGAGAGGCATTTGCAGGATGGCAACCTGTAACTGGTGGAATTCCATATGATCAGTACTGGAGCCGCAGTTATTTACAATACGTATTCATGACTTGGATGAGGGAAGGGAATGTACTCTTGCAAAGTTTGTGGATGACACAAGAATAGGAACGTCAAGTGGTGAGGATGACACAAAACCAACAGAAGAATATACACAGGTTAATCGAGTGGACAAATACCTGGCAAATGGAATATCATATAGGAAAATGTGGAGTTATGCACTTTGGTAGGGAGAATAAAGGAGCTGAATATTATTTAAATGGAGAAAGACTGCAGAAAATTGCAGCACAGGGATTTGGGGGCTCTCAATGATAAATCGCAAAAAGCTAGCATGCAAATTCAGCAGGTAATAGGGAAAGTAAATGGAATGTTGACCTTTGTTTCAAAGGGATTGGAATATAAAAATGGAGAAGTCTTGCTAAAAGTATACAAGGAACCAGTTAGACCATACCTGGGTTACTGTGATCGGTTTTGGTCACCTTATTTAAGGAAAGATATACAGGCATTGGACGCAGTCTAGAGAAGGTTCACAAAGTTGATCTTGAGTATACTTCTTATGAGGAGAGGTTGAGTCTGTACAGATTGGCCTTTAGAAGAATGACAGGTGACCTTATTGAGACAGCTAGGATTCTCAAGGGGCTTTACTGGATAGATGCTGAGAGATTGTTTCCCCTTGTGGGAGAGTCAAGGACTAAAGGGCATAATCTCAGAGTACGGCAGAGATGAGGAGGATTTATTTTTCTCAGAGGGTAGTGAATCTTTGGAAATCTTTACTGCAGAGGGCTGTCGAGGTTGGGTCATTAAGTAGGTTCAAGGCTGAGATCGATAGATTTTTAATCAGTAAGGGAATCAAGGATTATGGGGATAAGGCAGGAAAGTGGAGTTGAAGATTAACATATCAGATCAGCTATGATCTCATTGAATGACGGAACAGACTCAATGGACCAAATAGTTTACTTCTGGTCCTACGTCTTATGGTTTTCTGTTTGACATTAACAGAGAAACTAGAAGGAGTGGGCCATTCGGCCCTTCAGGCCTGCTCCGCCATTCAGTAAGATTATGGCTGATCTTTTCGTGGACTCTGCTCTACTTATCCGCCCACTCACTATAACCCTCAATTCCTTTACTGTTCAATAATTTATCTATCCTTGCGTTAAAAACATTCAATGAGGTAGCCTCAACTGCTTCACTGAGCAGGGAATTCCACAGATTCACAACTCATTGGGTGAAGAAGTTCCTCCTCAACTCAGTCCTAAATCTGCTCCCCCTTATTTTGAGGCCATGCCCCCTAGTTCTAGTTTCACCCGCCAAAGGAAACAACCTCCCTGCTTCTACCTTGTCTTTCCCTTCATAATCTTCTATGTTTCTATAAGATCGCCCCTCATTCTTCTGAATTCCAATGAGTATAGTTCCAGTCTACTCAGTCTCTCCTCATAAGCCAACCCTCTCAACTCCAGAATCAACTTAGTGAATCTCCTCTGCACCCCCTCCAGTGCCAGTGCATCCTTTCTCAAGTAAGGAGACCAAAACTGTGCACAGTACTCCAGGTGTGGCGTCACCAGCACCATATCCAGCTGCAACATAACCTCGCTGTTTTTAAACTCCACCCCTCTCGCAATGAAGGACAAAATTCCATTTGCCTTCTTAACTACCTGCTGCACCTGCAAACCAATTTTTTGTGATTCATGCACGAAGACACCCAGGTCCCTCTGCACAGCAACATGCCTCAATAATTTACCATGTGCTAGTGAATTCCACACATTCACCATCCTCTGGGTGAAGAAATTTCTTCTCACCTCAGTTCTAAAAGGTTTACCCCTTATCCTCAAACTGTGACCCCTAGTTCTGGAGTCCCCCACCATCAGGAACATTCTTTCTGAATCTACCCTGTCTAACCCTGTTAGAATTTTATAAGTTTCTATGAGATCCCCTCTCACTCTTCTAAACTCGATGTGGAGTTGCCGGCGTTGGACCGGGGTGGGCACAGGAGGAAGTCTCACAACACCAGGTTAAAGTCCAACAGGTTTATTTGGTATCACAAGTTTTCGAAGTGTCGCTCCTTCATCAGGGAGTGATTCACCCACAAATAAAACAGTACTTGTCAATATGTTTGAAGTTAGGTTTGGAAAAGGAGATGTATTTAGTACAGGACAATGGTATTTTCTGTGCAGTCTGCAATATAGGTCGGAAAAGTTTGTATTACAGTCTCAATTAGAGTTCCACATGCTGACTCTACATACCGTCGATTAAACGTCTGTGCACTGTCTGAAGAGCTCTGCACTCCCAGGGGATCTGTGAAAACATGTTCTGTGTAAGCTCCAGACTGACTGCCATCAGTTAAATCATCATCTGATAGTGGAAGGTTTAGATTGGATTCTGTCGCTTCTGTGGCCTCTTCTGCTGCTAGCAAACTTTCGTCAGGGCTGACACTCACAGCACCAATTTCCCCTGCAACCATACACAGTTATTATAGCAGGAATCTTTTTAAAAGACCATAGAGCAGCTGGACTTAGTGTCCCCTAGTCACTGATCCATCTGCCCAACATACTGCCCTGAATGCAGACGGATTTAAAAACATCCAATCAAACCATTTAACCTGCTTTCAGAGACAAGCACATCCTTTAACACTTCAGTAAATATTTACTTACATTTAACTCTCCAGGTTAGAAACACTGCACGAGTACTCACACCAGGCACCAATTTAAAAGGAATTGAAGATTTAAACAGTATGCAGATTTGAAGTTTCACAGCAGCAACCTGCTTATTAGCATTACAATGATGGTGACTCGTGGCAGGAAAAGCTCCAGCTAAAGGCCATGTTTACTTTATATCCTCAGGGTTTAAAATAGATCCGATCTTAACTATCATTTATTTTCCGCCATTTACATCCTCACCAACTTCCAAACGACTGAAGCATCATCAGTGTGGTCATGGTGATCACTATCATTGGTTAAAAGCACACGGCACACACAGCAACATTTTCCCACAGAGTTTCTGCAATATTGCTCAGCCGTGGCTCAATGGATAGCATCCTTGCCTCAGTCCAGTGTAAATGCAAACCATTGTTAACCCACAAAATGCAAAGTCATGTCACTATTGGATGGAAACCTTGGCTATCACATAAATCTATTTAACCGCATACCTGGCTCTCCTTCAAGGATGGGTGAGGAACTGACAGGAGTGCGTGTGCTTGGAGGGATAGCACTGCCTTCTGTGGTGCAGCCAACAACTGTGATCCCTCCCAACAGATTATCACTTCCGGCTGAACTGTTACTGGCGACACTCCCTGCCAAAGAGGCACATTCCGCTTGGCTTCCCTCAGCATCCATTGGAACCTCTTCCCCTGCAGGATAGTCTGTCTCTCGAGCACCTATAAATTATTGATGGGGTGATTTATTTCAAATAATCATCAATCCGATCGTGCCATTCGATATTATTACTTAAAAGCATACATCTCACTCAACGACAGGTTTTCCCATTGAATTTCTACAATTTCTGTATGGCCCAGTCAGTGGTATCCTCGTCTCAGACTCAGGTGGTCCTGGATTCAACCCCACCCCAGAGACACGAGCACATTGTCCAAGCCGACATTCCCAGTACAGTATTGACGAGGCACTGCACAACAGAGGTGCCATCTTTTGGATTAGGTGTTAAACTAGGGACCTATCCACTCTCTCTGGTAGACAAAGAGTGGGATTTTATGGCTTCGCTCGAGTGAGACTGGAAATTCCCGCCCAAGCTCAATGGACATTTCCATTCTCTGCTCTCGCCAGCTCGGATTCCATGGTGGGCGGGGCGGTAGATTTCCAGTGAAAATATCCCATTCCACTATCCATTTCGAAGGACAGTGGGGAGTACACCCCAGCGACCTGGGTCAATATTTATTTATCAACAAACTTCTAACAAACAGATTATCTGCTCATTTACATAGGAACATAGGAATTAGGAACACAAGTCGGCAAATTCAGCCCTTCGAGCCTGCTCCGCCAGTCAATCAGATCATGGCTGATCTCCCTTTGGTCTCAAATCCACCTCCCCATTTGTTCCCCATGTCCCTCTTTCCCTTTTTTAATTAGAAATACATCTATCTCCTTCTTGAAGCCATTCAATGATTCAGACTCCACCGCGCTATGAAGCAGCGAGTTCCACAAATTCACCACCCTCTGCGAGGAGTAGTTCCTCCTCATCTCAGTTTTAAATCTACCGCCTCTCAACCTATATCTGTGACCTCTTGTTCTAGATTGCCCCATAACAGGAAACATTTGGGCTACATTTACTTTAACAATCCCTTCTAAAATTTTATATACCTCAATCAGATCCCCTCTCATTCTTCTAAACTCCAGCGAACATAAGCTCAAACTGTTTCATCTCTCCTCATATGCCAACCCTTCATCCCCGGAATCAATCTGGTGAACCTCCTCTGAACTGCCTCCAATGCCACCACATCCTTCCTCAAATAAGGAGACCAAAACTGGACACAATACTCCAGATGTGGTCTCACCAACACCTAATACAGTTGCAACCACTACTTTTATATTCCAGTCCCTTTGCAATAAATGTCAACATCCCATTTGCCTTTTTTATTACATGCTGCATCTGCATACCAACTTTCTGCGATTCATTGATGTTTGTGGAATGTTGTGTGAAATTCGCTGCCAAGGAACAAGTTACTTGTGGCATTGTGACTAACTCTACACCAAGTGTGGGAATATATATATTAGCAGTAATATATAGTTTGATCCTAACTATTACAAATTAAAGTTTTTATGAAACAAGTTGACAACAGAATTTCATTGGGCATTCCTAGACAAGAAAAAACATAAATTGTAATGCCCTGCATTACCATAGTCTGTGGAACTTTCCTTTAGATGAGAAGTATCCTTATTCCTACATCAGTCGGAACTAATAGAAACAACTGAGCTTCAGAGAACACCCATCCCTTCCTATAACTCCATGAAAATTTCACCAAGATCAGCCTCTAAGTGAGGTAGAGGTGGGAAAGAGGGGCAAAAGCAAGGAACAAGAGCTCGAGGGGAAAGTGCAAATACGAACTTCAGACCAATAAGCTTCCAATTACAAGCTTTGCAAAACTTTTTAACAAAGCCAAACATAGACAAATCTTAGAGTTATACCTGTTCAAAAAGTCAACCAACACAATTCTTGGTCTCCATCTGGAGATAAAGACAGGGAAAATGATTTCAAGAGAGAAAGTCATCGTGGGGGAAAAGAGTGCTGAATCCTCCTTCCCAGGCACACATTGTCACCTCTCCCTTGCCAACTCGCACTCCCCCCAACCCCTGCCTCTGGGTGAGCAGTGCCATCTCCCAGCAGCAGAGGGTTCACCTAACCAATAGCAGTGGTCTGGGAGCAAGTCCACCCAGCCTCTCAAAAAAAGGGAAGAAATCTCAAATAAATCCAAGTACCATATGCATGCATAATGAACTCACCTGGTACACTGGCAAGGCAAAGGATGTGTGAGTTGCAGACAAAGAAACTGTCCAAGATCTTAGCAGGCTGGTTGGCATCTATCACCACCACCTTCCCAGTAGAATGTGTGCTTGTACAAATCCAAACTAGGCTGGACAACTCCTCCTGATGCCTCAGCTCCTTCTCCTGCTCCTACACAATATAGATTTTAATAAACAATCTTATTCCAGCTCCTAACCTACCGTATTTCAAACAATGAACTGTGTGTTTAATAAAATGTAAAGCAGCAAAATGCTACAATGGCAATCTGTTAGGCCCAATTCATTGGGTCCAAATCAGGTTGTGACTTAAAGCAACAGCGATTGTGTTCACCAGAAGAGGAATATTGGATTGTGCCTGCGATTCTGAAAGGTAAGATTCAGATCCGAGGAAAGCATAGGCAAATAGTTTTCCATCCGGAGACAAAGACTGGGAAAATGATTTCAAGAGAGAAAGTCATCATGGGGAAGAGTGCTGCATCCTCTTTCCCAGGCACACATTGTCATCTCTATCCTTGCCAACTCGCAATCCCCCCCACCCCCACCAACCCCTGCCTCTGGGTGAGCAGTGCCACCTCCCAGCAGCAGAGGGTTCACCTAACTAATAGCAGTGGTCTGGGAGCAAGTCCACCCAGTCTCTCAAAAAAGGGAAGAAATCTCAAATAAATCCAAGTACCCCCAATCCCAATAGTTGCCTGTAAACAATAAACCAAATTACCCAGAAGCCGGCATTTCAATACCCAGTCTGTGCAAAATCAGCTGGGATGTTGCAATTGGAAGCCAAGCTCTTTGGCTGCTAAGAGTAGGGGGAACAAAAAAAAAGAAATTCTGCAGAAATTCCTGCCTGGTCATTATTCAGAAATTGCTGCTGGTCAGTGTACATGTGAATGCCAGGCAAGGACCAGCTTTAGCTCAATTACGATGCCCTGGTTGGCCAACAATTACATAGGACTCCGTATTCTACATGGCTGTCTAGGCAGTGAGACAATGTACTCCAGGAAGAGTCAACATCTTTAGGAATCTGGGGTTGGGGGGTGTGAGGGCAGCACAAAAGTAACCAGTGTGTCCAGCAAAGGCCTCTGCTGCTACCAACACACTGCACTTGGACTGTTGGGAATGGGCAAAATGGTGTTCCAGGGTAACTCCTGCTCAGTTCCATTAGGAAGCATATGACCTCCATTCAGGACATTCTGCAACAATTAGGAACTAAATGGAACACAAGCTCACCTCTTACTCCATTCTAACTGCAATACAGAATTACAGAATTACTACAGCACAGGAGGCGGCCATTTGGCCCATCATGTCTGTGCCAGCACTCTCTCAAAGCAATTTACCTCCTGTTTCTTCTCCGACTTCTCCCTATAGCCCTGCATATTCTTTTCTGACGACAAGGCAATTCCCTCTTGAATATCTCAATTGAAACTGCCTCTAGTACACTTTCAGGCAATACTTTCCAGATCCTAACCACTCGCTGCGTGAAAATGTCACCATTGCTTCTTAAACCAGCTACCTTAAATCTGTGCCACCTTTGGGAACATGTTTGCCTTATCCATCTAAACCTCTTAGGATTTTGAATATCTCCATCAAATCTCCTCAATCTTCTCTTTTCCAAGGAAAACAGTTCCAACTTCACCAATCCACCTTTGTAACTGAAGTTCTTCAAACTCTGGGACCATTCTCATGAATCTTTTCTGCACTCTCTCAAATGCCCTCAGATCTTTCCGAAAGTGTGGCACCCAGAACTGAATGCAATACACTGTCATCAAATGTAAATAAAAAAGGCTAGTGAATGGATGAAGAATGAATCATATTTCTGTTCTTGCACCCTTGCCAGTTGGGTAATGAAACAGCAGAACATTTCTACACAGCTAGTTTTAATCTTTCAAAATCTCTCAGAATCACAGAATTTTAACAGGAGACCATTCGGTCCATCATGTCTACATTGGAGCAATTTATCTAGTGCCATTCCTCCAACTTCCTGAAGCCCTGCACATTCCTCCTTTTTAGATTACAAGCCAATTCCCTCCGAAATGCCTGATTGAATCATGCAGTGTATTCCACATCTTAACCACATGCTGTGTGAAAATACTTTTCCTCATGTCTCCATTACTTCTTTTGCCATTTACCTTAAATCTGTGCCCTCTGATTCTTGATTCTTCCACCAATGGGAACCACTTTTCTCTATCTACTCTGTCTAAACTCCTTATGAAATCTCCAGTCAAGGCAATTTAAAAATACACATATTTAAAACAACTCAAAATGCTAAAATTTTTAAGTGCAATTTTTAAGATAACATACGTACTTTAAGCTCTAGCTCCAACCGGTCCAAGCTGCTCTGAGATCCTCTCCGCTGCTTATTACCTTCTGGTTCAGAACTGGAGACATCATTGTAAAACACACTAGCACCAAAGATTGAGCCGCCATCACGGGTTTTTCCTCCAGACAAGTTAACGCCCACCGCACACCATAACTGGGAAACACAAACAAGACAAGTCTGTCAGTCAAGGTCATTTCATTGGGAGGATGACTATTTTTGTTGATAACTCCAAGAGAAGAGCTAAGACCCAGAATGCAGGGCACCACTCAAGGTGGAAAGGCGATCAATAACCATGATGTAATAGTTAAAGTAATACAGAGTTCAGACTTCAAAACTAAGTGGATTAAACTTTTGTATAACTGTTTGCCACAAACCAACATTGTGTGGAGCACGAACACAAGTATGGGCCTGTTGGGCTGAATGGTCTGTTTCTGTGCTGTCAAGTACGCTGTAATTCTGGTTGGATAAAGCACAATTGGGACCTTCTCTCATCTGTGAAAGCTGCTCACTATTCCAGGATCACCATGGATTGAAAAGATATCCTGCCGGCTTCCATTCCCTACTAAATCATCTTCTTTAATCCCTTTCTGCTGGCTTGTCCATCCTTGCCGCCTACGACATGCCGGGAGCTCATGGAATTTTTTTGTCAATAAGATTGAGGCTGTACAATCAGCTGCCCCTACCATTCACTCTCTTCCAGTCCCCCATGGGCCAAATTTCCTCTAACGCAGTCCCCTGCCCTAGCCGTGAATTTGCCTAGAATCATAGAATCCCTACAGTGCAGAAGGAGGCCATTTGGCCCATCGTGTCTGCACCGACCACACTCCCACCCAAGCCCTTGTCCCCATAACCCCATATATTTACCCTGCTAGTCCCCCTGAAACTAAGGGGCAATTTAGCATGGCTAATTCACCTAACCCGCACATCTTTGGACTGTGGGAGAAAACCGGAGCACCCAGAGGAAACTCACACAGACATGGGGAGAATGTACAAACTCCACACAGACAGTGACCCAAGCCGGGAATCGAACCGGGATTCCTGGCGCTGTGAGGCAACAGTGCTAACCACTGTGCCACCGTGCATCTTCCCTTAGCTTCTCTTCTATCTCCCTTTCATGCCCTCCCTGAGCTCATTTTGTACGAGGCCCAAATCTTGCTCCCTCAACTCTATTCCCACTGAACTACTGATCATCCAACGTTTTTTCCCCCCGACTCCCATATTAGCCGGTAACGTTAACAGTTCTCTCTCCTCATGTACAGCCCTCCTCTCCTTCAAATATTCAGTTCTCACTCCACTCAAAGAAACGACCTTTTAGTCCTCCTCCTTTGCAAACTAACCCTCCCATCTCCAAACGTCCTGTCCACTCGACAATCCTTGAATGTGTCACCTCCCAAATCTCAGCCCATCTTTCCACGTTTGAGTCCCTTTAATCAGGTTTCCATCCCTGCCATAGTATCAAAATGGCTCTTGTCAAACGACATTCAATGATAAACGTAAACTATCTTTTCTTTTTTGATCTGTCTGCAGCTTTGGTGACCTTATCTGAGGAAGGATGTCCTTGCTATACAGAGAGTACATCGAACGTTTACCAGGCTGATTCCTGGGATGGCAGGTCTGCCATGTGGGGAGAGACTAAGTTGGCGAGGATTATATTCACTGGAGGTTAGAAGAGTGAGAGGGAATCCCATAGAAACTTATAAAATTCTAACAGGGTTAGACAGGGTAGATTCAGAAAGAATGTTCCTGATGGTGGGGGAGTCCAGAACTAGGGGTCATGGTTTGAGGATAAGGGGTAAACCTTTTACAACTGAGGGGAGGAGAAATTTCTTCACCCAGAGAGTGGGGAATGTGTGGAATTCACTAGCATAGAGAGTATTTGAGGCCAAAACATTGTGTGATTTCAAGAAGAAATTAGATATAGGTCTGTGGGCTAAAGGGATCAAGGGATATTTGGGGGGGGGGGAAGAGAGGATTAGGATATTGAATTTGATGATCAGCCATGATCAAAATGAATGGCGGAGCAGGCTCGAAGAGCCGAATGGCCTCCTCCTGCTTCTAGTTTCTATGTAAATCGCTCAACCATTGGTGACTGTGCCATTAGCTGCCTGGGTCCCAAGATCTGAAATTTCCTCACTAACTCTATCTGTCCTGTTCTCCTCTCAGAGGTTCCTCTTCATCCAAACTTCTGGTCATTTCCTTAATAACTCCTTACGTGGCCTGCTGTCATTGTTGTTTTACCATGCCTCTGTAAAACACCTTGGGAGCTTTTATTATAATAAAGGTGCTACATAAACAAACGTTGTTGCTTCAATTCAAGGGTCCAGAAAGTTACAGCAGTGCTTTATGTTAGTGTAGGTAGCGATAACTTTTGCTCACAACAGGAACTGTCAAAATACATAAAAATGGTGACTTCTGGTTTGATATTAGATGGGAATTTGGCAAACTGGTCTCATTAGAAATCATTCATAGAAAGTGTTTCCCCTGATCAATGGGTCTCATGACAGCTCGAGAGTTTAATGTACTGAAGCGCAGATTGTTTCAAAAGCGACTGTGCTTTTAACTTCCAGCACCAGGGCGATGCTTCATTGGAAAGTTTTGATGCAGTTTGAAACTGCATCCAGGCTTGAGCTGAGTGTTAGAGCAGCTACTGAATACATACACCCAGCTGAGGGAGTCTTTACTAGTTGCTGGGTCTGAACCGTCAATTCTTTGCGAGAATGCCAGAAGGAAATCCAAAATCTCAAATTGGGAAGGTGAGATTTTAAACAGTTTTTAATACATTTATGGGATGTGGGCTCCATTGGCTAGACCAGCCTTTATTGCCCATTCTTAGTTAGCCATGAGAAGGTGGTGACGAACTGCCTTCTTGAACCGCTGAGGTGTGGGTAGACCCATAGTGCTGTTAGGGAAGGAGTTCAAAGATGTGTGGGTGAGGTGGATTGGCCATGGTAAATTGCCCCTCAGTGTCAGGGGGATTAGGAGGGTAAATATGAGAGATTACGGAAATAGGGCCTGGGTGGGATTGTTGTCGGGCAGACTCGATGGGCCGAATGGCCTCCTTCTGCACTGTTGGGATTTATGATTCTATGAGTTTCAGGATTTTGACCCAGCGGCGGTAAAGGAACGGCGATGTATTTCCAAGTCAGGATGGTGAGTGACTTGGAGGGGAACCTGCAGGTGGTGGTGTTCCCATGTGTCTGCTGCCTTGTCCTTCTAGATGGTAGTGGTTGTGGGTTTGGAAGGTGCTGCCTAAGGAACCTTGGTGAGTTGCTGCAGTGTATCTTATAGATGGTACACATGGCTATCACTGTTCATTGGTGGTGTGGAGATTGAATGTTTTTGGAAGGGATTGCAATCAAGCGGGGCTGCTTTGTCCTGGATGGCATCAAGCTTCTTGAATGTTGTTGGAGTTGCACTCATCCAGGCAAGTGGAGAGTATTCCACCACACTCCTGACTTGTAGATGCTGGACTGGTTTGGGGAAAGCCTATCCACCATTTTTGTCTTCAGTAAACAATCTTCACATTGAAAGTGCAGATTTATTGATTAACTATTTGGTCACCTTCATGTAAGTATCTTTGTCATCCAAAGGTTGCAGATACACTGGCACAGGCAGATTCTTCATCTTGCTGTCACTTGGACCACCATTTGTCACCTAAGGGGAAAGCAACAAGTTACATGAATGCTCTGTAAAGGGCTGACAAAATCCCTCCACACACACACCACTAATCCATCAACCTCCCCAACTCAGTAGTTAGATGCTTTAACCTGGTGCTGACAATACTCTGATGTTCTCCTCTCACACGTGGCAAAGGCACAAACTGTTAATCAAAAGAAATTTTCCCCACAACTGCTTGTTAGCAACAACACCCCTCAAGGGGAGGAGAAGATTAAATCACAATTCACATCAATATAAGTAACAAGCTGAAATTAGAACTCCTATTCCATTCTGAGCACCTCCATACAGCATCCACTTCTCCAGAGAAACCAGCACTCAATAATAATTTTAGATCCTCTTTTGTAAAATGGGTCATTGTCAATCAAAGGCTGATTTGAGACAACAATATAAAAAGTACCCTTCGTCGAATATGTCTCTCGTGGAAATGGAAATGAACATTAGCCGGAGTAAACTCAGTCGGTTTTGAAGATAATTTCAACGGTGAAGAGCCGGAAAGGCAGCAGTTTACAGCTAAAGGTCCAGTCATAGATGAGCGGTCCGGCGTGTTTGGCCCTCTCCTTACCATGCTCGTTTGATGAGAGGTCAAGAGAAGGTCAGTGTGCTTCAGCCCAGTACCTGGACCATGTACATCTTCAACCAATAATCAATAAGAACACTACAATTAACATACTAAAATTAATTACTTTTTAAACTAATAATCCTTTTATTATTTACTCAACTTTAATTTTTTGAGAAGTTGAGATTTCCTTTTTCCCAGATTATCATTTAGTGTAAGGATAGCTAGTTGCTGCAATATTGTTCTGAAAGCAGCCTAGGCCGACTCAGTGGCTGGAATTTTACCGGCACGCCCGCCCCGATCCCAGGAGTGGGTGAGGCTCAGAGAACGACATTATCCTTTGGCCTTGGGCGGGATCGTATGAACCTTGGGCGGACGTGCCAGTAAAATTCCGCCCAGTATTCGCATGAACATATGAATTAAGAGCAGGAGTAGCCCACTCAGCCTCTTCAAGCCTGCCCTGCCATTCATTATGATTATGGTTAGAACCATAGAAAATTACAGCTCAGAAACAGGCCTTTTGGCCCTTCTTGTCTGTGCCGAACCATTTTTTGCCTAGTCCCACTGACCTGCACTTGGACCATATCCCTCCACACCCCTCTCATCCATGTACTGTCCAAGTTTTTCTTAAATGTTAAAAGTGACCCCACATTTACCACTTTATCCGGCAGCTCATTCCACACTCCCACCACTCTCTGCGTGAAGAAGCCCCCCCTAATATTCCCTTTAAACTTTTCTCCTTTCACCCTTAACCCATGCCCTCTGGTTTTTTTCTCCCCTAGCCTCAGCGGAAAAAGCCTGCTTGCATTCACTCTATCTATACCCATCAAAATCTTATACACCTCTATCAAATCTCCCCTCAATCTTCTACGCTCCAGGGAATAAAGTCCCAACCTATTCAATCTCAACTAACGTTGATTGGATTTTGACCTCAACTCCACATTCCAGCCACATTCCCCCGTGCTTTGACCTCATGCTTATCAAAGATCTATCTAATTCTGCCTTAAAAATATTCAAGGACTCTGCTTTTGAGGAAGAGAGTTCTAAAGACTCATGACCCTCAGAAAAAAAACTTTCCTTATCTCTGTCCTAAACGGGTGACCCCTTATTTTTAAATGTGGCTCATAGTACTAAATTGTCCCACAAGAGGAAATATTCTCTCCATATCGACCCTGTCAAGAACCCTCAGGATGTTTCAATCAAGTCACCTCTTACTCTTTTAAACTCCAGCGAATACAAGCATAGCCTGTCCAGCTACTTTACTCATAAAACCGCCCATCTAATCCAGGTGTAGTTTAGTAAACCTTCTCTGCACTCCTTCCAATGCATTTACATCCTTCCCTAAATAAGACCAGTCCTGTACACAGTACTCCAGATGTTGTCTCACCAATGCCCAGTACAACTGAAGCATAATCTCCCTACTTTTGTGATCTATTGCCCTCACAATAAATGATAACATTCTATTAGCTTTCCTCATTACTTGCTGTACCTGCGATTCATGCATTAGTCACCTAGATCCCTCTGCACACAATGCACTAGACACCATTTCAGTCTGTGTAATATACACAAATCCAATTTCCATCTGTACTTTACTATGTACCTTGGATCACATTTAATGCAAATGCATTTAAAATGGATATACATAACTTTACTCAAGAGGATAATTTTGTTGGGAATGCTGTGTGAACAAACCTAATGCCGCAGCAATAATAGATGTGATGTTATATCTGTCAGTACACTCCTCCAGCCACCCTTCACTGAACCACTCATTACTCGTGGTTAGCCATTTAATATGTAATGGCATCAATAATATATTTGTTGCATTCTGTGCAGTACTCAAGCATCGCTCTCCTGTCGAATTGGTCTCGAGGTATGGGGTCACTGTCTGGAACAGCGCAACCCAATTTAAAGCAGACTCTCTCCACCCATGACAACCCCAAACAAAAAGCAAGGTCCTATACCTCAAGACAGAGTCCAGCAAAAGGCAAAGAACAATGTTTTTGGAACAAATTATCAAAGTAATCAAATTAAATCAGAAAATTAAACACAATTAAAGAGCTCCAAAATCTGAAAAACCATTAAAAATATAAAACATACAACAGTTCTTCAGTCTAAGAACAGTCTACTACATATTTTTGGCATCGAATGCATATAACACAGCAATTGCAACAGTAAGCAATAACTTTTCTGCACTTGAAGGTGTTAATAGTGGGGAACATAACTTTCAGGGGAAAAAAAGACTGAAGTGTTACCTGTTTGAATTTAGGAGGCAGACTCCAACCGTAGGCCTGTATTCGGCCATCGTCTTTCTGTACGTGAGCCTTGACCTGACGATACTGCTCCCTCTTCTGCTCCCTTCGTGTGGCTGAAGTGTTCTCACCGCTACTAACAAATAATAAAGTTACACAATACAACTGCTGCTTCACCATTTTAACATTGTGCAGGAACAAGCTAATACTTTAAAATCCTTTAAACAGTATCTAGAATTTCCCTTTCTGGTGAAACTGATAGGTAAATATCCTCTTCCGAGGATACTGGGCAAACAGCTAACTGGGAGAGGAGCAATCCTCCCCTATGTACAGGAGCATCTGCTCAACAACTCTGACAGAGCAGCAACTTGTGTGTGGGAGGCTGGTACAAATCCAAGGATGCCACTCTCTGCAAAAAAACAAGTTGTAAATTTAGAAGAGGAGACATAGCTCTGTGGCAGCGCATTCAACACATGGCTCTTTGGTGTTGATGGTATCCCTCCCATTATCCTCAACAATTTGTGCCACCACATTTGGCCATTTTACACCAGGCTTGTAATTTTCTCCACTCCAAGTTCTTCTGGCCCTGCCATCTATTTGGTCTTCCTTACAGGAGCTGCTGTTAATTCTCAACCTTGAAAGTTCTCTAAGCAATGGCCAGCTGCCCAGTTTTCAGCATGGCCATTCTTAGCACTTTGAATGATTTGGACAATCTGCTCTGATTGTCTTGGACATCAATGTTGGATACAATCAGACATTGTAGGGCTCATCCTCTCTCTCTCCCACACACTTCCCAAATCAGCAAGCAGCTTAATATCCAACTTCCTTCAGATCATCAACTGTTCTCAGCCTCAAAACCGAGGCACTCAAAAGAGCCTGATGAGTAAGCCCTATTTAGCCAGCACCCCACTGTCAAACTGATGCCTCCCAGTGACCCAGAGTGTCCACAGCACCTGGTCTGCCTCCATAATTAGCACCTACAAAGAGACATTTGATCACTTGACCATGAAACAACAAGCCTGGTTTGATGAGAACAACTAGGAGATCCAGGAGCTGATAAGTGCAAGACTTTTCTGAACCTGAGAATGCAACCCAACTGGAGAGCAGGAAAGGAGTTCTGCAGGTGCTGAAAGCTGATGTCCAGCAAAAACCCGCAACCTAAAGAACAGATGGTGGGCAGAGAAAGCACAGGAGATCCAACAGTTAGCCGACAACCATTACGCACAAGGTTTCTTTAGCACAGTCAAGATGGCATGCAAGGCCCCACTCCACTGCTGGTCAAGAATGGAGAGGATCTCATCAACAACAGAGAAACAGCCAGCATCTGTGGAAGGAGCGCTTTGAAGCACTGTGTCTTCAATGCAAACATACTCGACTCCATTCCACAGCATGCTACCTGCCACCATCTCAGCACAGCCCCAACCTGGCACGAAGCAGAAAAGGCCAACTGACAGCAGATAGAATCCCCGCTGAAGCACTAAAACATGACAAAGAAGCACTATTGGCGTGTATGCATGACCTCATTTCCCGTATCTGAAAGGAGAACAAGACAGGAAATCTCAGAGATGCCGTAATCGTGACCATCTTCAGGAAAGGTGCCAAGTCCGACTGCAGGAACTAGAGGCATTTCCCTCCAGTTGGCCACAGGGAAAATCATTACGAGAGTCCTCTTTAATTGCCTTCTCCCTGTGGCTGAAGAGCTCCTCCCAAAATCGCAATGCAAATTCTACCCACTAAGAGGCACAGCAGACATGATCTTCACTGCATGACAACTACAAGAGAAGTGCAGGGAATAGCACCTTTACATGACCTCCTCTGTCTTCACAAGCCTTTGACACTGCCAGCCATGAGGGATTATGGAGCTTTCTTCTCCATTTCAGCTGCACCCAAAAGTTTGTCACCGTCCTCTGCCTGCTCCATAATGACATTTCCCCCACACCTTCCTGGTTTTAGAAATCCATGACAAGGCCTTGGACAACATGGATCATTTTCATACCGTGGGAGCCTACTGTCAACAAGGGCAGACATTGACAATGATGTTCAACACTGCCTTCAGTGTGCCAGTGCAGCCTCCAGTCTCCTGAAGAAGACAGTGTTTAAAGACCAGGGCCTCAGATGCAGCAACAAATTCATAGTCTACAGAGCAGCATTGCTATCTGCCTTCCTATATATGGTTCAGAGACATGGACTATATCCAGCAGGCATCTCAAAACCTTGAAGTAGCAGCACCAGCGCTGCCTTCACAAAATCCTGCAAATCCATTGGCAGGATAGGCGCACCAGCGTCAGTGTTGTCGCTCAGGCTAACAACCCCAGCATCGAAGCATTAACAACGCTTGATCAGTTCCACTGGGCAGGCCATATTATTCGCATGTCTGACACGAGACACTCGAAACAAGCACTCTATTCGGACATCTGACACAACTAGCGAGCCCCAGGAGGGCAAAGGAAATGCTTCAAGGACACGTCAAAACCTCCTTGAAAAAGGGCAACATTCCCATCGACACCTGGGAATCGCTGGCCTAGGATCACCCGAAGTGGAGGAAAAGTATCTGGGAAGGAGCTGAACACCGCAAATTTCATCGCCAAGAGCAAGCTGAAGCCAAGCATTGACAATGAAAGGAGTACTCCTCCAACCACCATCTGTCCCAGCTGTGACAGAGACTGTAGGTTGTGCATTAGACTCCTCAGCCACCTGTGAACTCATTTTTAGTGTGGAAGCAAGTTATGCTCGCCTCCCGAGGGGACTGCCTAAAAAGATGTTCTCAGTCTTTACTCGTATCAGTGAATTGCTAATCTTAATATTCATACCCCACAACAGGGTAATGTAAAATTAATACAATTTAATTCCTCAAAAGCAGATGATTCATGCCTCTTGCAGGAATAATTAACTGTAAGCAAAAGGAATGAAGGAGAAGAGTGGGAAATCAATATTCCTGTCACCATCTCCCCTAACCTCATACAGAACATTTCTATTGTTATAACAGATTCCAAAAAGCTTGATTTCATCTTTCTGCCCTCAACACCTTAAAGCTTATCAATTCATGACTTGATTTATGTTTGCATATCCAGCCAGACTCCTCCAAGACCCTGCACTTCGAACAGAATAGAAGAAAAAGATGCTTAGTTGTTAGGCAATTCCACTCTCACCATTGCCTTCTTCCTTTTCTTCAATCCAGAAGAATCTTGCCTCGCTTCATCTAATTTCTAAGCTGCAGGCCTTTAATCGCTTAATCTCGCCTTCTTAATTTACATAATCTTTTCTATTGCTCTGCAACATTTGCTGTGTTCTACACAATGGTTCTTGGGCCCTTCACTTAGATATTACAATTTCTTATCATTAAAAAGATGATCTACAATGGAGGAATACACAAAGCAAGTTCACAAGTTTCATCCCTGAGCTGCATTAAATTTGCTGATGCCACTGGGCTACTACAAATGACCCCGTACAAAGAATTGGTGAGGGGAGGAGAGAGTTATCATCCAGGGATCCAAACCACTGTCCAGTGACCTTTGGTAGAAAGTGTATGTGCAAGGACATCAAGTAACGGCCAGCTCAGATTCACCCACGATGCAGTCCCTAGCCGAACTGAAGCCAACACTCATCACCTAGGCTCAGATTCAGAGATTGGCCACTTAGGCCAGGTTCCTGTGCATGTGGAAGCCCACCAGAGCATGTGTCAGTACCTTCAGGAAAGAAAGGGGAAGAAATGGTGCACAAAGCAATATATCTTATAAATATAGTGAAACTTACTCTTCATTAAGGAAATCAAAAGCCTTTGACTTGTCACTAGGCAACTGAGATAAAGCACCAATTCTCTTCTTAGCCACTCCAGGTGTGATGTGCGAGGTTGGCGCATTGTACTTAACGTTGACGGGTGTGATGGGTTTCTTGGTTGTGTTACTAGATGGACTGAACAAACGGCTAAAACTGCAGGATGAATTAAAGAAAAATAATCAAAACAAGGGAGGAACAGACAAAAATATTTTGTAAATTCAATACATGCTGACAAGAGCACTTACAAAATGTGCATACATACTGTCCTCAAGGACCTCTGAATCCCATCTGCTTTGGTTGTACGCATTTCTTCATTCACATGCAGATAAAACCAATATTCTGTGGATTCATTTGGCCTAATTTTATATTTTCAAACTACATATTCGTTTCTTCCCTTCCTCACCCATGCCCACCTACCCCCAAGTATAATTTGGTGCTACACTGCAGCAACTTGCCAAGGTTCCTTCAACAGCACCTATCAAACCAACAAACTCTATCATCGAGGACAACACCTGCAAATTTCCCAACAAGCCACACACCATTCTGACTTGGAAATATATTACCGTTCCTTCACTGTCACTGGGTCAAACACTGGGTCAAAACCCTGGAACTCCCTCCCCAAGAGTACTGCGGGTGTACCTACATTGTTGGGACTGCAGTGGTTTATGACGTTAGTGTAACTTTAAGAGAGTTTTTAAAAAAATCATGTTTTCCCAGCTCACAGCCTCAGCTGATGTTATTGTTGCCAAGATGTCTCCGAGGAATCCTTTGATTGCTACTTAAGTGGCTGAAATGGGGTTGTTTATGTTTACTCTGGGATTAGTTTTATGACCCTACATTGTTCGGAGAAAAAGTCATGGGTTCTGTCTGGACAGGTTTTTATTCCTTCCTAGGGAATTTAAGGTTTTCTTTCTGTTTGGCTGCAGTTTTAGTTTTAGAAGGGGCATCAAGCTGAAGTCTCTCTCTCTGGTTTTGGAAATACTGCTGTTAGCTGAAAGCAAGTGTTTTTGCCTTCTTGAAATGGAAAATCTGCTGTTGGTGGCTGGACCAGACAGCTTCCCTGGTGTTCTGGAAAACTGTTCTGGGTGTATCAAAGCGAGCTGCTGCAACTTACAAGACTGAGAGTTTTCAATTCTTCAACCAAAGGGCTTGGTTCCAGTATCACATGAGCTTTAGTCTTTGCTGTGTTGAACCTATTTAAAGGTTTTTTTATGGCAAGGGTTTTGTTTGATTGGAACATTTTAGATATATTTGTTAAGGGTTATACATTATCTTGGTTGGTTTGTTTTTGTTTGTAATTGATAAAGATTCTTGCTAATTTTCTTTCCATAATGTTAACTATTAACATTAAATAAACTTTGTTTGATAAAAGCTCCCTAGTGGGTCATTTGAATCATACCTGAAATGAAACATGTCGTGCTTATCCTAGCCAAATTCAAGATGCAAAATTTATGATCCAGGTGGGCTCCATAAAACACTTGAGTTTCTGACCTGAATCATAACAGATTCAAGAAGGTAGCAGCTCACCACCACCTTCTCAAGGGCAAAATGTTTTTTATTCATTCAGGGGTTTAGGCTTTACTGGCCGGGCTAGCATTAGGGATGGGTAAAAGTAGTGATGTTGCCAGTGATGCCCACATTTCTTTAATTAATTTTTAAAAAATACAGCCATGTCTGCAGTTTAGAATCAGGCATTTAGGCGCAAGAAGTTTCAACTTGGAAAAGTAGAATTTGAACTTCAGTGCTAGCTATTAAACACCCAGAATATTCTTCCATCCCTCTGTCCCCATCTCAGACTATAGTGTCTCCATGCTGGAATAGGCTTCAGTGAGTAATACTGGGGTACACTTCCACAAATATTTACTATGTCTGGTCCCTTAGCCAATTGTCCATCCTCCAAGTACAGATGACTGCCAGCAGGCTACTTGACGGTAGGGGTGAGAGAATAGTGACACAGCCTTACTCAACATCTTCACACAAACACATTTTCCAGGAGATACTGGAAGGCCAAGCTGGAGGCAATCAGTTGGATCTTCCCCTCCCTAATTCAGGAACAGTAAGGTCAATGATATCAACTCTGCCGAGGTCAGCTAAGATGTGGAGATGCCGGCGTTGGACTGGGGTAAACACAGTAAGAAGTTTAACAACACCAGGTTAAAGTCCAAAAGGTTTATTTGGTAGCAAAAGCCACACAGGCTTTCGGAGCTCCAAGCCCCTTCTTCAGGTGAGTGGGAATTCTGTTCACAAACAGGGCATATAAATTGAGTTTGTGTCTTTATATGCCCTGTTTGTGAACAGAATTCCCACTCACCTGAAGAAGGGGCTTGGAGCTCCGAAAGCTTGTGTGGCTTTTGCTACCAAATAAACCTGTTGGATTTTAACCTGGTGTTGTTAAACGTCTTACCGAGGTCAGCTAACACAGCTTGGATCAGGAATAGAATTGGGGATCTTGTCTTTTTTAAAACTGTTCATGGGACATGGGCATCATTGGCCATTTATCCCCAAATGCCCTCGAGAAGGTGGTGGCGTGGTGTCTTCTTGAACTGCTGCAGTTCATGTGCTGCAGAAACACACACCATGCTGTTAGGGTGGGGGTTCTAGGATTTTGACCCAGTGACAGTGTATATGACAGCTCTGTATAGTCCAAAACCGGCTGAAGAATCGGGAAAGTTCTGTGAAGTTATTTAGCATCCTCAAAAAGAACAAATTGTGGAATTGTGTCATTATTTTGGGCAGAAGTTGAATCGGAACAGGGGTTTAATCGGAACAGGGGTTTAATCGGAACAGGGGTTTAATCGGAACAGGGGTTTAATCGGAACAGGGGTTTAATCGGAACAGGGGCAGCTTGTGCCAGCATTCAAATGAATCTGGTTGATCAGTACCTCAACTTCTGTTACCCAACATTGTTTAATATTTCTTGTCCAACCAAAAAAATCTGTTCTGTTGAAAATTTCAGTTGACACTACTCTCCCACCCCCAGAGTATCCACAGCTTTGGGATAGTGTGAACATAGGAACAGGAGTAGGTCACTGACCCTCTTGAGTTTGTCCCATCATTTAATGAGATGATGGTCGATTTGTATCTTAACTCCATTTACCTCCCTTAACTCCAAATCCTATAGTACCAATGAAAAAGTGTAGCTGGATATTACTAATAGTCTAGCTCTAATTTTAAGATTAGATCTGCTTGTTCTGGATTAACCCACTAGAGGATAGAGTTTCTACATGTTTAGCTCAGTTGGTTGGACAGTTGGTTAGTGATGCAGAGTGTCGCCAACAATGCAAGTTCAACTCCTGTACCTGCTGAGGTTATTCGTGAAAGCCCCGCCTGAGGGGTGGCGACCCTCAGGCTAAATCACCACCAGTCAGCTCTCCCCATCAAAGGGGAGAGAAGCCTATGGTCATCTGGGACTATGGAGACTATCTTTTTTTATTGAATTCCTTTATGAATATGAAGGCCTCAATTAAATCATCTCTCAACTTTTTGTGTTCAATCTATTGCTGCATGTATGTCTGTCCATCCCGAGGAACATCCCTGGCACAATTTGTGAAGCTGCAAAGACAAAGCAGTTGGGCTCTTCACTGGTGGCTCACCTGCATGCAATTTTCCATCCTTTTCCAAGTGAAAAGAAGAAAATTCATGGGCTACCAGGGAAAAAAACGGAGAAAACCTGGGACAAAAGTTTACCAGCAAGTCTGACAATGTGCCTCAATGTGCAGAGAAAGTGTGGTCAATTTGGATTAGGACTGCCTACTCTAATCTTCGAGTACTTTTTTCTACCCCCAAAGTATATGTAGAACACAAAGAATTAAGGAAGGCACTCAGGTTTTCTGGGCTGGTATTCATTAGGTTCGGTCTTAATCCTGACACCAAGAATCCCCTTTGATTCTGTTGAGCTGACCAGTGGGCAATGCACAGGAACAGCTTAGTAACCTGCTTACAATTCCACTTAATGCTGCTTGGGATGCAGCCCACAGCTGACTTGTTAGCCAGTAAAATATTGGTTCTTTTACCTTAGACACCCTTGACAGCTCAAATACACTGAATATTTGCCCCACTGGCGAGGTGGCTCATAGCATTTTAATTAGTTTATTTAAAATTAATGCTCAGTATCGGGACATCATTGCAAAGCTAGCATTTATTGTCCATTTTGAGCTGGCAGAGAAGGGGTGGGAAAGCCACTACTGGTTTGATATGACAGTGTGCTCTGCAGCCTCTTCAAAGGTCAGTCAAGAGTCAAATATGATAATGCAGGACTGGAGTCACCCAAAGGCCCAGATCAGGGAAGGGAGGCAGGTTTCCTTTCTATATTCGTAAGTCTGTTGTTGTTTACTACAATCAGACAGCTTTATGGTCACTTTCACTGATACAAGCATTTTATTTCCAAGTTTGGTTGAATTCTCACATTGCTATGGTGGGATTTAAACAGATTAGCCCTTTAATTGTGCCTAAACTTTAGAATGAAAGGCAACTTCAACAGGTAAAGTTGTTTAAACTTTGAACCTAACTGCTGATGTTCACCACTCCATTCTGCCACCTTAGAGTTGTACAAATCAGCATTAAAAAAATCTATACCTAGATGGAGAATTAATTACAAATTTTTCATTAATTTAAGTTTCTCTATGGTAAATATAAAATATGGCCCAATGTTCCAGCGATTGTCAGCACAGTCTCTGAAAGCCAATCCTACACACAACTGGTTCATCCACACAATCACATTGAAAAAACACATGCTTTTGAAAAATGAGCTGAATGAGTTTGAAAAACAGAAAGCAATTTCATTCTTTTTCTCGATAAAAGTCTGCACTATTGCCATGAACAAGCCAGCAGAGCCCAGACAAACTGAGCCTCAGCTGCCCATGTGTTAGAGGTGCTCTGGTACAACCCTAACATATCAGAAACAAGCAGCTACTAAACGCAGGTTACAGTTAGAGTCAAAGAAGAAACCAAAGCAACAACAATCACATCAGAAATACCCACAGTCTGAAGGTGAATATCAACGGGGAACAGGAAAAAAATGAAAATAAGTCATTAATAATTCAATAATAAGTTGTATTCAGTTTTTTTCTGACAGTAAATTGCATTAAAAATAGTAACAGTGTCAGCTGAAGGTCGAAACACTTGATAAGGTGGCAAGAAAGTCCTTCAGTAGGATGTCACACATTGTAAGGAGGGAATGGAGGGATCATGGGTGTTGCCTGCGCTAATTTTTGTGGTGCCACAAACCATTTCATCCACAGGGATATTATCTGATTGGTGTTGAGCTGGGAACAACATCAATTTCACCAGGTGATTGACTGGTTATTGGACACCATTCAGCAGGGGACAAATGTGACAAATTACATATTAACATGACCCTGATAGTTTCCTGGAGGGATAGCAGGACTATGAACCAACAGGCAATCACAGATCAATGCAACCCTGGTTCCATAAGTATCAGTTAACCCTGTATTAAAAAACAGGAGCAAAAGGCAGGGATTGGACTTTGAGTTGGGATCCTGGGATCTCGACCTCGCAATGTGTGGGGAGCAGTCACCCGGCAATGATGTTTTCCTGAGTGGTCAGAGGCCATGCTCGCCTTCTAATTATAGACAATATAGGCAGTCTCTTGAACCTGAAGGATCAATCAAATCTTGGAAGGAACAGCAGCCAGGTGAGAGAGAGAAGGAGCTTCCTGCTTGAGGCATCCACTCAGCAACTTTTTAAAATTTAAAAACTGGCCACAACAGCTGCAGCTGGAGCCTGCAGGTTTGTCTGGTGCGCGGGAAGCCCCCTCCAGGCAGTTAGCCTGTTCCTGATGCCACAGGAATTAAAAATTCCAGTAGATCTCTGATAATTGGCCTTAATTGGCTGGTGATTCTGATTTGCTGACCCAGTCATTATCTCTAAGCATCAACAACCCAGTTAAATCTTAGTAATCATAGAAGGTGGGTGTTGCTCTGACAAGATCACTCTTACCTTGTCCAGTGGGTCATGTACCACAGTGAGTTGTGAAACAAGTTACAATCTGTCCCTGCTAAGTGACTAATGGTACATTAGGAATCCAGTGTGGACCAGCAGTGTGAAAACAGATGCCTCTTTAATGCTATGCTTGATCATGTAAAAATCAAACTCTGCCCGGTGAATGAATGGATATAATGTAAAATCGGCTTGAATTAAAGTGATTTTGCAGGAAATATGGAGCACCTTTTTAAGTGAGGTGCACAGGACATTTATGCTGAAGCATTTTGTCTGGAAAAAATTAGACCAAGCCTGATCTTGTGTATATGTAACATAATTCCCATTATTCATATTAGTAAATGTGGCATGGGAAGAAAGGAGTGGCATTTGTCTGTTCATGTAAACAGTGATGGGAAACCTAGGCCAGTGAGTGGGCTGCATGAGTGACCCTCCTTCATCTCAGTGGGCCACAAGATTGAAATCACTAACCATGACCCCATGAATAAGATTGAACACATTTAATATACACCAAATATTTAATAATGAGTTATAGAAAATATTAATAAAAATATCATCAACTTCAAATAGTAAAAACAGTATATATATTTACAGTTTGGGTACAGTTTGGGCGCAGAGGGAGTACACAGTTTTCAGTCATCAGTGTTGTGTACAGTCAGCATGAACCTCACCTCCCTTGCTCTTGCTTTACGCATGTGAGTTCAGTCACACCGGTAGGAAAAAAATTCGGACAGAAATCAGCAGAATGCGTGTCCAATTTTTTTCCAACTACTGCGCATGCGCAGTTCAGAGCTCCGATTGTTTCGGGCGCACTAAGCCCCATCCACAACGCGACTGGGACTGGTGATTTTCTTTTCAGGCTGTGTGTGTTTGGGGGCGCCTGAAAGCAGATTTCCAAGTCGGATCTGAATTACACCCAGATTCAGCACTTAGAATGAAAATGGTAAAATCAGGCCCAATATCTACCGAATACAAGTTGAGAATGTTTGTCCATTTCAGAAATGGTATTATTATAGATTTAACCTCTCCTGTTTGCATTTCTTTTCTCTCTCGTTCAGGCTTAACAACTAATCCCAAAACCAGCTGTGAGACCAACACAGTTAGAAATAAAATTAAGACTTACAACTGCCAGATGGTGGATTTCTTTTTCTCCTGAATGGATGGGTTTTCTCTCGAGGCACTAAACACAAAAGATACATAAACAAACGGGATTTAAATTCCAGCCAAAGAAGGTTAGAAATAAACAAACAGAAATTGGAGATTACTTTTCCAGTTGGAGAACTCCTACCGGATCATCTCTGTCCATCGCACAGCTTCCTGCAGTTCCATCAGCCGCTCCTTATACTGATTACGTTCCATGAGAACACGGGCCATCTCCACACGAGTAAAGCGCTTTCTCTGAGCAGTAGGAACATCACTCTTTTTTTTTTAAACACAAAAAAGCAAGACATGGCAGATTGCCTTTCACCAGTTCAGTGCTGTTTTCATCAGACACAAATGTATTTTTACCCCGAAGAATGGCACAGAATTCAACACAAATTTCCCCAATTGTCAAGGAGGATCCCTGATTCCCTGTCCCAGTGCTCAATGTTGTAAGTGAATCTTCCGAGTGGCCCTCTCTGGGATACAAGCAAAGTATAACCATTGTGGAACTAGTATGAAAGCAATTTTGTTCAGTGAAACTCTGAACTGAATGAGGGGAGTGGGAAAAATTATTTTGGGACCAAATGACTAGAGTCAAGTCTCAGTATAGTGAGAAGTTTCAATCGAGAAATGACAGCAAGTTGTCTGCTGTTGGCTTGAAACTAGTTTGCAAAACAGGGGAAGGGAATTTGAAAATGGAAAATACACACAAACTGTTTGGAACGGTAAAAACAGAGATAACACTCTGTACCTCATCAGAATCCTCCTTGGCTCTGCTCCTCGCTTCTTCAGCTTCTAACCGCACCCTAAAAGAAAATATTGCAATTAGAAATAAATGGATCAGAAGGTTGTTAGTTTACTGGCTGTGCAAGCACATTGTGAAACATAACTGCATCAGACAGCTCAAACAAATGCTCAAGGACATTTTGAGCTTGTTAAAGCACAGCAGTACACGGTCCAGTAATAACAATTCGCACTCTTGTCAGTAACTTCTGAAGGAATGCCACACTGAAGTCACAAACATCAGCACAACTGTATTCTTCTGGACTAAAGTATTGGGGTGGTGGAAGCAATAAATCAATTCTCACTTCCTCAGCTCTTCCTCCAAGTCTCTATTCTTCTCCTCCAGCTTCAGTTTGGCTTGTCTGACCGACTCCAACTCTCCCTGCAACACATCCTTTTCACATGTCAGCTCATCAACCTTTGCTATCAGGTCATTCTTCACCACATTCAGTGCATTTCTAAATGGGAGAAAGAACAAGTAACAGTTGCATAAATAATTGCAAAGTTATTGATGTTAATGATAAAGAGGAAGAACCATGAGTGTTGACCCTTGATATCAGCAGCTGGCAGCAAGAAAGCATTATGCCTTGCCCCACCCCCAGAGAATAGAAACCTGAAGCCTATTATTCACAATTGCACAGAACACAGTCATAATTCTCCACTTGAAAAGATCTGAATGCCATGAACACTAGGAAGAGGAGGCCACCAAGATAGCAGACATCTCTCAATAGTTAGCTTGAATTTTTCATTTCTCCCTTCCACCTAGATTTCCACACCCCACATTCGAGAAAGGAAATGGCTACTGCCTGTTACAGTAAGCATCTTCCTATTTGAATGTGCATATTGCGCCTTTTCACCCAGCTTCAAATGGTTTAGCAGAGTGAGCTGTTCAGACGCTGAAAGGAGGATTGAGGAGAATAACAGGTGATAGTTTGAGAATTAAGCTCTCCTGGTTCTTGTTCGATTATCGGATCACGTCACAAACAGCAGGACTCTGACCAGCTGAATAACTGATGGGCAGGAAGCCAATGTCTCACCAGGATTTGCCAAATTCAGATGTCAAAGCAAGAGTGGGAAGGAGACAGAAAAAGCAGAAGGAGAGACATGACTACCATGCTAAGGAGAGACATTTCAGCTTGAATAATTGTGTCTATTTAAGGAATTCTGGCAGTAACCAATGATACTGCCTGGAGTTACTCTCAACCGAAGTGTTCCAGCATCCTTGACCAATGGGAGAGTCATTCACATTTGTCTACGCCAGGACTTGGAGACAACAAAAGTTCCAGAAGGAAATGCTGCTGTGGGCATTCAACTGGAAATGGTTCAGGAGTCCGGGTTCCATTCTGGCCTTGGGTGACTGTCTGCGCGGTGTTTGCACATTCTTCCTGTTTCTGCATGGGTTCCTCTGGGTGCTCTGGTTTTCTCTCACAGTCCAAAGATGTGCAGGTTAAGTGGATTGGTTATGTTAAATTGCCCCTTAGTTTCCCAGGATGTAGAGGTTAGGGGAATTAGCAGGGTAAACATATGGAGTTACAGTGATAAGGCCTGGGTAAGATGCTCCGTTGGAGAGTCGGTATAGACTGGAATTTATGATTTGAATGTATAGGCTGATGTCTTTATTCAGTTGGAGCACATGGGAGTGATGTCATTGGTAGCACAGGTTTTCGTGGGTTTAATCATACCACAAGGGACCTATGTACCTAAGTTTAAGTTTTAAGTTTATTTATTAGTGTCACAAGTAGGCTTACATTAACAGTACAATGAAGTTACTGTGAACATCCCCTAGTCACCACACTCCGGCGCCTGTTTGGGTACACGGAGGGAGAATTTAGCATGGCCAATTGATGCACCTAACCAGCACGTCTTTCAGACAGTGGGAGGAAACCGGAGCATCCGGAGGAAACCCACGGAGACATGGGGAGAATGCGCAGATTCCGCACAGACAGTGACCCAAGCAGGGAATCGAACCCGGGTCCCTGGCGCTATGAGGGAGCAGTGCTAACTACTGTGCCACCCTGGGCTGCCTCCATTCGGAGTCCACGCTGTGCTTTAATTCAATATTTTATAAGTAAAGATGATTGAATATCAGAACGCATTTGACGACCTTATTGTGGCCAAATTACCACAATCTAAGCAGGAATAAAAGTGGTACACTGAGCACTCCACCTCTCCTGTTACCATGGCATTACTCAAGCTCCAATTCCATGAAGTGGGTTCAGTTTTTCTAACTGGATTTAGATTCACTTCAGCTCAATGTATACTCCAAGCAGTTTAATAAAAGCCCTTTATAGATACAGGGTTTTATTAAAATAGCCCCTTCTCAAAGCAGCCAAAATGAATCGACATTTACAGTGCTCCCAGGATTTTACCAGGAAATACACTTACATTGTTAAACACAGCATGAGAATACTTACATAATAATCTTTCAAACTGGGGACTGGGAGGGGTTCCCAGGGGGGTGCACAGTTTGCACTGTTGGCACAATTTCTCGAGAATACTCTTATTGTTGTCCAATATGAATGAATGTTATGATTCTTTGTAAAGCACTGGTCTTAATATTTCCTTTTTCTTTTTCATAGAATTGGTTGCAGTTCAAAGCATCACAAACAAACACACACAACCCATCCCTTGAGCAACTGGGAGGGTAGACATAAACAGCAATAAATCATAATTGTTGCAAGACTACTTCTGAACCTTGGTTCCAGCTATAAAGTTAATTTTTTAACTCTTGCCAAATTATACCTATTTAATTCGTAACATGGTAAAAGGTTATAGACAGTAAGAAGTCTCACAACACCAGGTTAAAGTCCAACAGGTTTATTTGGTAGCAAATACCATAAGCTTTCGGAGCGCTGCCCCTTCGTCAGATGGAGTGAAAATCTGTTCTCCAACAGTGCACAGAGACACAGAAATCAAGTTACAGAATACTAATTAGAATGCAAATCTCTACAGCCAGCCAGGTCTTAAAGGTACAGATAATGTGGGTGGAGGGAACATTAAACACAGAATAGCTGTTCTGTCTGGAGACAATACACATCTCTTTAACCTGTGTTTAATGTTCCCTCCACCCACATTATCTGTACCTTTAAGACCTGGCTGGCTGTAGAGATTTGCATTCTAATTAGTATTCTGTAACTTGATTTCTGTGTCTCTGTGCACTGTTGGAGAACAGATTTTCACTCCATCTGACGAAGGGGCAGCGCTCCGAAAGCTTATGGTATTTGCTACCAAATAAACCTGTTGGACTTTAACCTGGTGTTGTGAGACTTCTTACTGTGCTTACCCCAGTCCAACGCCGGCATCTCCACATCAAAAGGTTATAGAGTCATAGAGGTTTACAGCATGGAAACAGGCCCTTTGGCCCAACTTGTCCATGCCGCCCTTTTTTAAAAAAAAACCTCTAAACGAATCCCAATTGCCTGCATTTGGCTCATATCCCTCTATACCCATCGTACCCATGTAATTGTCTAAATGCTTTTTAAAAGATAAAATTGTACCCTCCTCTACTACTACCTCTGGCAATTTGTTCCAGACACTCACCACCCTATGTGTGAAAAGATTGCCCCTCTGGACACTTTTGTATCACCTTAAACCTATGCCCTCTAGTTTTAGACTCCCCTACCTTTGGGAAAAGATATTGACTATCTACCTTGTCTATGCCCCTCATTATTTTATAGACCTCTACAAGATCACCCCTCAGCCTCCTACGCTCCAGAGAAAAAAGTCCCAGTCTATTCAGCCTCTCCTTATAACTCAATCCATCAAGTCCCGGTAGCATCCGAGTAAATCTTTTCTGCGCTCTTTCTAGTTTAATCATATCCCTTCTATAACAGGGTGACCAGAATTGCACACAGTATTCCAAGTGTGGCCTTACCAATGTCTTGTGCAACTTCAACAAGATGTCCCAACTCCTGTATTCAATGTTCTGACCGATGAAACTAAGCATGCCGAATGCCTTCTTCACCACTCTGTCCACCTGTGACTCCACTTTCAAGGAGCTATGAACACGTACTCCTAGATCTCTTTGGTCTGTAACTCTCCCCAACGCCCTACCATTAACTGAGTAAGTTCTGCCCTGGTTCAACCTACCAAAATGCATCACCTCGCATTTGTCTAAATTAAACTCCATCTGCCATTCGTCAGCCCACTGGCCCAATTGATCAAGATCCCGTTGCAATCGGAGATAACTTTCTTCACTGTCCACTATGCCACCAATCTTGGTGTCATCTGCAAACTTACTAACCATGCCCCCTATATTCTCATTCAAATCATTATTATAAATGACAAATAACAGTGGGCCCAGCACTGATCCCTGAGGCACACCGCTGGTCACAGGCCTCCAGATTGAAAAACAACTCTCTACAACCACCCTCTGGCTTCTGTCAAGAAGCCAATTTTGTATCCATTTAGATACCTCACCCTGGATCCCGTGAGATTTAACTTTATGCAACAAAATGATTAAATTAAGCATTCTAAGTGTTGAAACGTTTTTGTTTTCTAATCCAGCGGGCAATAAATGCTGGCTTAGCCAGTGATGCACACATCCCATGAGTGAATAAGAATAAAATCTGTTTGGTCTCAGAACACATCTTGCCTGCTGACAGTTGCACCGTATTTTTCTTAATGCTGATAGACTTTGCATTGCAGATGTGAAATAGTTTGCCGCAGAATGACATTCTCTTCTGGGTTTTGGTTTTTACAATGCTGTTTATTCATCCTTTTCCAGAGTAAAGGATAGTTGTGTGGCTTTTCCCATATGAAATGACAATTTCACAGTGATTCATAGCTGTCACAAGCATACTCAAAAAAGACATCTTTCAGGGATTACAGCTACAGATTTAGTATTTACACCAATGTAAAAGAGTGCATTGACATTAACACTAAATTATCAAATAAATTGTGACTTGATGAGGACTAAAATTGGGAGCATTAAGCTCACATGAATTATTGGTACTTTTAAAAATTCATTTGTGGGACATGGGCGTCGCTGGCTGGGCCAGCATTTATTGCCCATCCCTAGTTGCCTTTGAGAAGGTGATGGTGAGTTGCCTTCTTGAATCGCTGCAGTCCACATGCTCTGGGTTGATCCACAATGCCGTTAGGGAGGGAATTCCAGAATTTTGACCCAGCGAAGGAAGGGTGATATATTTCCAAATCAGGGTGGTGAGTGCCTTGGAGGGGAACTTGCAGGTGGGGGTGTTCCCAGGTATCTGTTGCCTTTGTCCTTCTAGATGGAAGTGGTTGTGGGTTTGGAAGGTGCTGTCTAAGATGGTGAATTGCTGCAGTGCATCTTGTAGATAGCACACACTGCTGCTACTGAGCTTTGGTGGTGGAGGGAGTGGATGTTTGTAGATGTGGTGCCAATCAAGCGGGCTGTTTCGTCCTGGATGGTGTCGAGCTTCTTGAGTGTTGTTGGAGCTGCACCCATCCAGGCAAGTGGGGAGTATTCCATCACACTCCTGACTTTTGCCTTGTAAATGGTGGACAGGCTTTGGAGAGTCAGGAGGTGAGTTACTCACCGCAGTATTCCTAGCCCCTGACCTGCTCTTGTAGCCACTGTGTTTATGTGGTGAGTCCAGCTGAGTTTCTGGACAATGGTAACCCCAAGGATGTTGATAGTGGGGGATTCAGTGATGGTAAAACTATTGAATGTCATGGGGCAGTGGTCACAGTGTCTCTCATTGGTGATGGTCATTGCCTGGTATTTGTCTGGCACGAATGTTATTTGCATTCTTCCTGTCAGTTGACCAGATTTCATTTTTTTTTTAATACAAGTTGTAATTCCCCTCTTTGTTCAGACTAACAGAGCCTAAGCTGAACTCTGAAGTCATAAAACACCTTCACACATCCCTGCAGCAGTAGAGCTAAGAAACTTTCAATCTCATTGCTGATTTCCCAATCTAATAGGTTGCACTGTATGTATCCAATACACCTGCATATCTACAGAAATCCCATGCACAGGTACATGTTACCGAGGACATTCCCATGTGCGTTTACCAATTTACTTGGTAGGACTCTGCCTGGATCAATTCTAAATGCAATGAGAAGGGACTAACAATTGGATGCCAGGTTAAGATAATAATCTTTGGATGCTGGAATCGGTTAGTCATTTTTAAAAAAATAATAAAAAGTTGTTTCTTTGGGGCAGATGAAAAAGGCAATGGTCTGAAATCACTTGTGATTTTAAGCTCTTAATTACTTTTGCCAAAGACTTGATCTTGATTTTTTCCATCCCTTGCCGGAATCTCCTTCCTAAACTTCTTACTGGGAGCAGACCTATGGGTATCAGTTGTCCGTTATTACCTCACCACAATCACCATGATTAATGCCCGAGTCTTTGACGGTGGGTGCAGAGGCCAAGTGTTTAACAGCAAAGTAACAGAGAGTAGCTAATACGGCACAAACAGGGATGGATTTCAAACTTTCCTGGTCAGATACTCATTGAATAAAGTGACTGAACTGCCAGGAGAGTCCTAACTTGTATTTTTAAATGTGCTTTAATTTACCAAATATACAATTTGTGGACACAGTAATCTGTGTTCTTAGAAAAGTCCACAGTCCAAAGATGTGCGGGCTAAGTTGATTGGCCATTCTAAATTGTCCCTTAGTGTCCCGGCATGCATAGGTTAGAGGGGTTAGTGGGTAAATATGTAGGGATATGTGGATAGGGCCTGGGTGGGATTGTGGTTGGTGCAGACTCGATGGGCCGAATGGCCTCTTTCTGCACTGTAGGATTCTATGATTAAAATTATCCACCATAGCTTAGGAATTGAAAAATTGACAAATACTCAACAATATCTATTCTCTTCAATTCAGAAACACCTGTACAGAACAATATAACGTGGACCACTTTAAACCCTGCAATTACTTCCCAGCAGACAGCTGCATTCGACAAGTCCATCTGAAACTGGATACAGTAACATTCAACTGAGACTTACTTGGTCTCCAGCAGCTGTGTGTTTTCCTGAATAAGATTTTCAACTTCACGGCCCATTCCTGGCAATAAATTAAATGTAGAAAGTTAAAAGAAATCTCCAGGCTGCAAAAACACCATTAACACAGCCTATTTCCCTATCATAAATTATTGCCTTATGAAATACATCAGGAAAGCACCATCTCAAGACTGAACGTTGCTACTAATAACACTTCATAAAAAGTCCAACTATTTACATTCACTAAAAGCTAGCTGTTCAAGAAAATAGGATTAGAGTTCAAAAAGCAATATCACATTACAAAGACCAAGATTCCACCATACCAGTCAAATATGTCGCAGATAGTTTGTCCATATTAGAATGAGCAAACAATTGGAGATTAGAAAATGAGAGTTAGAGCAGGCAGCGCATGAAACAAGGGACAAGACAAGAAAGCAACAGATGAAAGGAGCAGGAGAGCTGAGTTGATGAGATGTGGTCGATGCACAAGTCTGTGTTGGCCCCAATGCCTCAGTGTCCCTGGGAAAGACCAGTTTTAGGACACTTACGGAATAGTTCTTTCTTTTTTAGATTCTCCTGTGCAAACTGCAACCCTCCCTTCCATGAGGAGGCGGTTTCAATATGGAAGAGATTCCCAAAGTGCAGCATTTTAATTCAATATTAATATGAAGTTTGCTGCAACTTAATACTGCACTGCTCTGTACATTGACCATGTTGTCTTGGCTAGGCATTGTCATAAGCACAAGTCTGCCCAGCTGAAGCACAGAGGTGAGCACCTAATAACACTGGCTACCTTCCTTCATCATCTTAGCTCCTGCCCTGGTCACTGTCGAGGTCAGAACTCAGTGGCAGACACAAACCATTGCCAATAAATAGATTGCATTTTACCAGGGTTGCAAAGTGCAGCACCATCACCAGCTTTTACTCACAGGAAGCCAGAGGATCAATAAATTTGAGTAACTGCAACTTGACTTGTGACCAAGTTTTAACTGCATTATCGATCCTACCACAGTCTTTTGTCCTTATTTAAAAGAAGACGGCTCCGAGGGAATATGAGAGATGAGGAATGGCTCAGAGGGTTGCAAGATTTTGGAATTCTCTTCCCCAGAATGTACTGGAGGCTGGGTCATTGAATACATTCATGGCCGGATTAGACAGATTTTTGATTGACAACCAAGTTCACAGTAATGGGCGGCAGACAGGAAATTGGAGCTAAGACTACAATGAGATTACCCACGATCTCACTGAATGGCAGAGTAGGCTCAAAGGGCTCATGCTCTTATTTCTGAAGATTGTAAAAGGAACATTGTCTTCCAACAGCATGCCTAGCAGCCCAAGTTACAGATTCATAAGCCAATATCCAATGGCATCAACTGACCAGGAAACTCGCCATCTTGATTATACTACAGCAACAACTTGAATTTATGAAGTGCCTTTGACATCATAAAACATTCTAAGGGGTTTCACGGGAGCATTATAAAGTAAAACTAGGCCCCAAGGCACATGAAGAGAAACTAGGGCAGATGACTAGCAGTTTGGTGGAAGAGATAGATTTTAAGAAAGATTTTAAAAGCTGAGAGAGTAGAGAGGCAGGGAACTTCAGCTAAAGGCATGGTTAGCAATGGTATTATGATTAAACGGGAGGTGCTCAAGAGGCGAGAGTTGGATGGGTGCAGATATTTTGGAGTGTTGTGGGTTGGAGGAGATTACAGGGATAAGGCAGAAAGAAACAATCATGGAGGGATTTGTAGACAAGGATGATCATTTTAAAAATGAAGCATTATTTAACTGGAAGTTAATGTATTCAGTGAGAATGGGTGATAGGCAAAGGGAACTTCGTGCAACCTAGGACAGACAATGGCAGCATAGAATCATTCAATGCAGAAGAGGCCTTTCTGCCCATTGAGTCTGCACTGACACACAAGAAACACCCGACCTCTCACCTAATCCCATTTACCAGCCCTTGGCCCATAGTCTTGAATGTTATGATGTGCTAAATACTCATCCAGATACTTTTTAAAGGAAGTGAGGCATCCCGCCTCTACCACCCTCCCAGGCAGCACATTCCAGACCATCACCCGACTCTGGGTAAAAAAGTTTTTCCTCAAATCCCCCTGGCCCTGCACTTGAACCGTATCATCTTAATGATAGCACAGATATGTGATTGGAAGTTCATCTTGGTGTCAGACATGACACCAAGGTTTTAAACAATCTGGGCCAACCTCAGATAACTTCCAGGAAGAGGAGTAGGGGCTGCAGCTAGGGAACAAAGTCATTGGGGTATGTCTCCGTAGTGTTTCGATATCTAATGAGTAAATTTCTGTTCACCCAATACTGGACAAGCAGTCTGACAATTCATAGACTGTGGAGGGGTCAAGAAGTGTGGTGGTGAGGTGGAGCTGGAAGTCAACAGTGCACAATGTAGAAGCTGGATGATATCACCAAGGATTCTCCAGCTACGATTAGATAGATTAAAAATGGAATCTGAAACATGCAGTAACCCAACTGGATGACAGTGGAAGGCATTGGAGAAGGCATTGGTATGGTCATCTATGTCAAAGGCTAAATGCAGGTCGAGAAAGCTGAGGGGGATAGTTTCTCTTTATCACAGGAGATGCATAGCAGCTGTGATCAACCTAAATTCCAAGTTAAATGGTACTGAAACAGTGTAGGCACTTGTTACTGGCCAATCACAAAGTGGTTCCAGGAGATTTCTTTGATTCAAACCTTTGGTGTCACAGGCAAGTGCAAGGAAAATGAGCCTTACTATTTATTTATTTTTTGCAATATTACTGTTATGCTGCCATATGCCGAAGATCAAGCTTTTGGGAGTGTGATCAGTTTAAGTGAATTGGAGGCAAATAGACTGCAAAGGTCAAACATCAGCAAAGGAGGTGTGAAGGCAAGTGGTTTAAAGTTGGCTGCTGTATTTTAAAAGGAACAGATACAACTGGTGGATTGTAAATAGATGAGGCAAAATAGTGTAAGTATTAAAATATAGCAGCCATAAAGTAAAGGGGGTGAGCATTTTTGAAAAAATGAACTTCTAAAGGATTGTCAAAACACAATCGAGTATAAGATCAACGGGATAAAAACAGATTTAAGGAAGCACTGAAGACTGTGTGGGTGATGCTGGCTGAGAGATCTCGAACAAGACTGACTGTGTGTTGAAGCTAACCTGTGAACAGCAGTTTGGTGCCGCCCTCAGAAAGTGCCCCGAGGGCAACAGGGCACTGTATGGCAATGTAATTGGAATTTTAAAGATTAGAAAATGTACTGTTGCCATCAAAATGGGGTTTAGCTCTGAGTTTTATTTAAGCCAAAATCTTTTAGGGAATGTTTGAAAAGTACTGTTAACTGTGCAAAGGTGTTCCTGTGTAAAGGTGTTGCTGTGTTTTAAGTGTAAATTTTCTTTTTTCTTATTTTAATAAATGTTCATAGAAAATCATAGAAATCATAGAAACCCTACAGTGCAGAAGGAGGCCATTCGGCCCATCGAGTCTGCACCGACCACAATCCCACCCCACATATTTACCCGCTAATCCCTCTAACCTACGCATCCCAGGACTCTAAGGGGCAATTTTTAACCTGGCCAATCAACCTAACCCGCACATCTTTGGACTGTGGGAGGAAACCGGAGCACCCGGAGGAAACCCACGCAGACACAAGGAGAATGTGCAAACTCCACACAGACAGTGACCCGAGCCAGGAATCGAACCTGGGACCCTGGAGCTGTGAAGCAGCAGTGCTAACCACTGTGCTACCGTGCTATGTTCAACTTTGACATAGAATAATCATAAATGGATAAGAGTTACTTATCTTCACTTCAGAAAAACTCCTCATATCAGACAAATTGCAAAATTATTCTGGCAGCTGATTCAAGTTTTCCTTTGGGATTTGGGCAGCCTGGCACATATAATCTGTTGTGTCATAACATTAGGCTACATCATTTGAATATTCCTAATATTTTTGTAGAACTGAGTGATCTGCCAGGCCACTTCAGTGGGCATTAGAGTTAACAGAAAGTGTGGACTCATCAGGTGTGAACTGAACCAGGCAGGGTTGGAAGTCACCTTCCTAGTTGGGTTTCTTTTGGGTAATCTGGCAGTTTTCATGGCCATCAATTATAAGATTTACTGAATTCAATTTCACAAGCTGTCATGGTGGGATTTGACTCATGAACTCTGGATTGCTAGTCCAGTGCTATAGTCACTATACTACCACCATGCCCAGGTATGCACACAAGACTCTCCTAAAGTAGAACTCATCCCACATTAGAAGGGTACATCTTTGGAGGGAGAGGCAGAACCTTGGTAACAAGTAAGCAGAAGGGGTTTTGTGCAAAGACAATGGCCATGCTTGAGGGGAACTCATTAACAAAATCGACAAAGTGTGAAACAGATGGAATGATGCCTGACTGAATGACATAGGAGTTGGGAAGGAATAAGAGGAAGTAACCACAAACATTCTGCCAATCCACAACTGATGGAATGGTCACAACAGCAATTCCATTTACCTCCCCCCTCCCCCCATCCCCTACAAGAACTGGGAAAATTTACAGAATTAACGTGGTCACAAACTGCGTCTAATTCTATCTACTCAGGATTGAAGCAAAAACTGAACTCAAAATTTCAACGTGAATCCATATTTGGGTATTTTAGAAAAAAGGTCTTGCAAGAAGAAAAGCATATTGCTATAACAGGAAGGGGAAAGATAAAGAAACTTCCCTCTGCTTGCACTTTCCATGTTGCCTCAACTCTCATATACAATTAATTCTTACCTGGGTACTAGCAGCCATTTATAAAAAAAAGAAAACCCTTGAGTGGATGGAATCTTACCAAAAATACTATGATCTGAGGACCCATGCATTCCGAGTGAAGCAGAAAGAAAGGAAGAATTCTCATAAGATGCAGCATGAAAGCAAAGCCCACCACAAGCAAGTTATGGAGCACCATGGAAAATCCAGCATGAATGTTGCAAAGCTTGGCTACGAATCACGTGGCTGTAACATAAATGCACTCAGTGCAGCCAATCCAGTTTCACGCAATAATCAGCTTGTAGAAAGGAATATGAAAAACGGTCATTTGTATGTGATTGCCACATTTGAAAAGATCTTTAACATGGATTTAAACCAGAGGACATACATCTCTCTGCCTAAAGGACATGACTAGCAGTATTACTGATGAAGGGAAGAAATGCCTTCACATCCATAACAGTCAGTTGTCGTAGTAATCTATTTATGGTTCAGGTAAAGAGAAAAACAAAATTAGACAGAATACGGTGGAAATGCATAGCAGATTGAGTAGAGTTCTTACAAAGAGTCTCACCAGAAACATTAACCTCTTTTTTTTCAGATGCTGACCAATCTACTATGCTTTTCCAGAACTGTGTTTCTACCTCAGCCATGGACATGCTTATTAAATATTCACTATTCAAGTAAGCAGATTCAGGCATAAATGGAAGGTCCCAGTTGTAGAAGCATTCCATCACTCCACAACTAATCCTTCTAAAAAATTAGTGTTTAATGTTTTCAGAGAAAATATACTCCATTTTTGTTTGTGACTAAGGTGAATTATGTCACTTCTGGACAATGAAGCAACCAAGCATTCCATCCATTATGCACTCCCAGGTCTTAAACAGCATCGCCAGGTGAAAAGTAAAGCTCTAATATGCTACCAACATGCCAACGAAGTCGGCACACAGCACTTTGGGTGAAACACTTCCATTCCTCACACACGGTCTCCCTGCCGAAGCATCTCCCGCAAGGCTGCTGAAAGTATTACGCAACATAGTTTTGTGCTGAATTGTGATTGCTGTGGACACTTGCTTACAACACTCTACTCCACAGAGGATAGTGACAGGCAGGAGGAGGTCCCTTACTCTTCTGAGCAAAATACAACTCAGAACATTGATATGAAAGAGGGAAATGCTTTCACATCACCCAGTTCCCTGATAATTTGAATTATTTTTCCATTTAATGTCATGTCACTGCAACAATTTCACAGCACACACCATTTGTCAGTCCAAGAGAACACAGAAGCAGAAAATAGCAGGAGTAGGTCATTCGGCCCTTCAAACCTGTCTGCCATTCAACATGTTCATGGCTGATCTTCTATCTCAACCCCATATTCCCATGCTCTCCCCATACTCCTTGACACCTTTAGAGTCGAGAAATCTAGTTCTTTCTTAAATATATTCCGTGATCTGGTCTTCGCAGCTTTCTGTGGCAGTGATTTTCACATGTTCACCACCATCTGAGTGAAGAGATTTCTCCTCCTCTCAGTTCTAAATGGTCTCCCCTGAATCCTGAGACTGTGACCCCTTGTTCTGGTTCCCCCCAGTCAGAGGAAACAGCATCCCAGCATCCAGTCTGTCCAGCCCTGTCAGAATTTTATACGTTTCAATGAGGTCCCCTCTCATTCTTCTAAACTCCAGTGAATACAGGCCCAGTCCACCCAATCTCTCCTCATTTGGCAACCCTGCCATCTCAGGATTCAATCTGATGAATCTTTGCTGCACTCTTTTATGGTAAGTATACCCTTTCTTAGTTAAAAAGATCAAAACTGCACACAATACTCCAGGTGTGGCCTCACCAAGGTCCTGTACAGCTGCAGTAAGACATACTTGTTCCTATACTCAAGTCCTCATGCGATTAAGACCAATTTGTCTTCCTAACTGTTTACTGTACCTGCATGCCTGATTTCAGTGGCTGGAGTACAAGGACACCCAGGTTCCTTTGTACATCAACATTTCCCAGTCTATCACCATTTAAATAATACTCTGCAATTCTGTCTCTCCATCTGAAGTGGATAACTTCACATTTATCAACATTCTACTGCATCTGCCACATACTTGCCCACTCACTCAACTTGTCTTAATCACCATGAAGCTTCTTAACATCCTCCTCACCACTCACATTCCCACCAAGTTGTGTGTCATCAGCAAACTTGGGAATATTACTTTTGATTCCCTGATCCAAATCACTGATATGTATTATATATATTGTGACTGGCTGTGGCCCAAGCACTGATCTCTGTGGGACCCCACTAGTCACTCCTGCCACTTCGAAAACAATCTATTTATTCCTACTCTCCATTTTCAGTCTGCTAACCAATTCTCAATCCATGCCAATACCTTACCTCCAATTCAATGCACTTTAATTTTGCACACTAACCTCTTATGTTGGACTTAACACACCACCTCCATTGGTTCACCCTTATCCACTCTACTAGTGAGGTCCTTAAAAAACTCCACTTGGTTTTTCAAACATAATTTCCCTTTCCTAAATCCATGTTGATTTTATTGAATCCCTGTTGAACTTGCTCAAATGTTCGGTTATCAAATCCTGTATAACAGACTCCAGCATTTTCCCTACTACTGACGTTAGGCCAACCAGTCTATAATTACATGTTTTTTCCCTCCCTGCTTTTTTAAATAGCAGGGTTACATTTGCCACCCTCCAATCTGCTAGGACTGATCCAGAATATCCAGAAATTTGGAAGGTGACAACCAATGCATCCACTATTTCCATGACCACCTCTGGGGATTCATCAGCTTTCAGTCCCATTACTTTCTCCATTTAGTAATACTAATTTCCTTCAAGTCCTCCTTCGCACTAGATTTTTGGTTCTCTAGCATTTCTGGGAAGTTATTTGCATCTTCCTCCATGAAGACAGAACTAAAGTAGTTATTTAATAGCTCTATCATTTCAGTCTTCTCTATTATAAATTCTCCTGTTTTGGACTGTAAGGGACCTATATTTGTCTTCACTAATCTTTTTCTTATTGCATACTTATAGAAGCTTTTACAGTATGATTTTATATTATTTGGAAGTTTACTCTCATACTCTATTTGTCCCCCCTCTTAATCAATCTCTTGGTCCTCCTTTGCTGAATATTGAACTGTTCCCAATCCTCAGGGTTGTTACATTTTTTAGCAACTTTATATGACTTCTCTTTGAATCTAATACTATCCTTGGCCTGGAATGCACTGCCAAGCAAGGTGATTGAGGCGGACATGCTGGGATCGTTTAAGACTTATCTAGATAGCCACATGAACAGACTGGGAATAGAGGGATACAAACGAATGGTCCAGTTGGGCACATGAGCGGCGCAGGCTTGGAGGGCCGAAGGGCCTGTTCCTGTGCTGTATTGTTCTTTAATTTCTTTTGTAAGCCAAAGTTGTGCTGTTGCTCTTGTTGAGATTTTGCGCTGAAAGGAATGTATGACTGTTGCAGTGCACACATTCAGTCCTTCAATATTAAACATTGCCTCTCCACTGTCATGCCTTTTAATGAAGTTCCCCAATCAACCTTACCACTTCATGCCTCATACCATCCACTAGACCCACTCCCATAGTAAGGGCAGTTATGTTCCTGACAAGGCCATCACATATTTTCATTTGTGTTATGCTGGCGAGATGTACTTATTGTCCAGACTTGGCTGTTCTCAAAAGGAGTTGGTCTATATTAACCCTGTGCTGCTTCAATGATAGTTGGTCTGGAATTCCAAGATACTGACCTCATGGTAACATAAGAACAGCGATCTGTTGTAGATAAGACAAGCTCAAAGACACATCATCCCAATCTTTTCAATTTTTCCCAAAGAATCAATATATTCAAGCACCAATATGTTCCATTCTTTAGAATCCCAAATTCTTTTTTTTTACAAACAGCAACATGTGGAAAACATTCTCAACTTGATAATAAAAGCTGAAAATCACAGTGACAGAAATATGGCAGAAACAGTACAATTTACACACACAGAAAATGTCAATGGAAGCACAGTATACAGTATGTGAAAGTATACACACCAGAAAACTCCCCTGGGTCAGCAGCCCAAGAGAAAGGAAGCATGAGAAGAAAAACGCCAATTAGCTTGAGAATGAAAGCTATTTCTATCATTACCAACATGTATTTAAAGCTGCACTCCTGTGTCGCCTGCATAACACAATAGCGATGAGAAGGGAGAAACAGGCTTCTTTCTGCTGCTAAAATGCGTGCACACAAATGTATGAAGTAAGATGGGATTTACGAAGTTTGCACAAACGGCATCAGCTAAATATGTAACGACAACATGCAAAGGGTGGAACAGAAATGAGCTTCATAAGCAAGCATGGCAAAACACTAAACCACTTTGTATCCATGTGCATTATAAGTTCTTATTCTTACACACACAGACACACACGATCTGCATGCTGTAAACACATGGCCTGCTTTTCAAAACTAAGCTACAGAGATTAGTAAATGATAGATAACCAGTTAGAATAAGCTTATCGGTAAGGCTGCAGGAATTCTGGATTAAAGGATATAAAAGTTCCTTGTGGGGGACATGCAATAATTGAGGTAAACTCAAAGCCATTCTGGGTAAAGTGAAAGAAACGAACAAAGGAATCATAGACTCCTACAGTGCAGAAGGAGGCCATTCGGCCCATCGAGTCTGCACTGACCACAATCCCACCCAGGCCCTATCCCCATAACTCCATGCATTTACCCTAGCTAGTCCCCCTGACAGTAAGGAGCAATTTAGTATGGCCAATCCACCTAACCCACAAATCTTTGGAGTGTGGGAGGAAACCCGAGCACCTGGAGGAAACCCACGCCGACATGGGGAAAACGTGCAGACTCTAACATACAGCAATCCAAGCCGGGAATCGAACCCAGGTCTCTGGTGCTGTGAGGCAGCAGTGCTAACTAACCACTGTGCCACTGTGCTGTCCCAGATGAACATTTCTCAACGCAGGACCAGGAGATTAATCTATTTGTACGTCTGATTTATAGAACATAGAACATAGAACATTACAGCGCAGAACAGGCCCTTCGGCCCACGATGTTGCACCGACCAGTAAAATAAAAAAAATTAAAAAAAAACTGTGACCCTCCAACCTAAACCAATTTCTTTTCGTCCATGAACCTATCTACGGATCTCTTAAACGCCCCCAAACTAGGCGCATTTACTACTGATGCTGGCAGGGCATTCCAATCCCTCACCACCCTCTGGGTAAAGAACCTACCCCTGACATCGGTTCTATAACTACCCCCCCTCAATTTAAAGCCATGCCCCCTCGTGCTGGATTTCTCCATCAGAGGAAAAAGGCTATCACTATCCACCCTATCTAAACCTCTAATCATCTTATATGTTTCAATAAGATCCCCTCTTAGCCGCCGCCTTTCCAGCGAAAACAATCCCAAATCCCTCAGCCTCTCCTCATAGCATCTCCCCTCCATACCAGGCAACATCCTGGTAAACCTCCTCTGCACCCTCTCCAAAGCCTCCACATCCTTCCTGTAATGTGGGGACCAGAACTGCACACAGTACTCCAAGTGCGGCCGCACCAGAGTTGTGTACAGTTGCAACATAACGCTACGACTCCTAAATTCAATCCCCCTACCAATAAACGCCAAGACACCATATGCCTTCTTAACAACCTTATCTACTTGATTCCCAACTTTCAGGGATCTATGCACACATACACCTAGATCCCTCTGCTCCTCCACACTATTCAAAGTCCTCCCGTTAGCCCTATACTCAACACATCTGTTATTCCTACCAAAGTGAATTACCTCACACTTCTCCGCATTAAACTCCATCCGCCACCTCTCGGCCCAACTTTGCAACCTGTCTAAGTCTTCCTGCAAACTACGACACCCTTCCTCACTGTCTACCACACCACCGACTTTGGTGTCATCAGCAAATTTGCTAATCCACCCAACTATACCCTCATCCAGATCATTAATAAATATTACAAACAGCAGTGGCCCCAAAACAGATCCCTGAGGTACACCACTTGTAACCGCACTCCATGATGAATATTTACTATCAACCACCACCCTCTGTTTCCTATCCGCTAGCCAATTCCTGATCCAATTTCCTAGATCACCCCCAATCCCATACATCTGCATTTTCTGCAGAAGCCTACCATGGTGAACCTTATCAAACGCCTTACTAAAATCCATATATACCACGTCCACTGCCTTGCCCCCATCCACCTCCTTGGTCACTTTCTCAAAAAACTCAATAAGGTTAGTAAGGCACGACCTACCTGCCACAAAACCATGCTGACTATCACCTATCAATTCATTACTCTCCAAATAACTATAAATCCTATCCCTTATAATTTTTTCCAACATCTTGCCGACAACAGAAGTGAGACTCACCGGTCTATAATTCCCGGGGAAGTCTCTGTTCCCCTTCTTAAACAATGGGACAACATTCGCTAACCTCCAATCTTCTGGTACTATACCAGAGGCCAACGACGACCTGAAGATCAGAGCCAGAGGCTCTGCAATCACTTCTCTTGCCTCCCAGAGAATCCTTGGATAAATCCCATCCGGACCAGGGGATTTATCTATTTTCAGACCCTCCAGAATATCCTGCACATCCTCCTTATCAACTGTAATACTGTCTATTCTACTCCCTTGCAACCCAGTGTCCTCCTCAGCTATATTCATGTCCCCTTGCGTGAACACCGAAGAGAAATATTGGTTCAATGCTTCACCAATCTCCTCCGGTTCCACACATAACTTCCCTCTGCCATCTATAACTGGCCCTAAACTTGCCCTAACCAACCTTCTGTTCTTGACATACCTATAGAACGCCTTAGGATTCTCTTTAACCCTATCCGCCAAAGTCTTCTCATGTCCCCTTTTAGCCCTTCTAAGCTCGCTCTTCAACTCCCTCTTAGCCAATCTAAAGCTTTCTAGTGCACTACCCGAGTGCTCACGTCTCATCCGAACATAAGCCTCCTTTTTCTTTTTAACCAACAAAGAAACTTTTTTGGTGCACCACGGTTCCCTAGCCCTACCAATTCCTCCTTGCCTGACAGGGACATACCTATCACAGACTCGCAGTAGCTGCTCCTTGAAAAAACTCCACATGTCGGACGTTCCCAGTCCCTGTAATCTCCTAGTCCAACCTATGTTTCCTAATTCTCTCCTAATAGCCTCATAATTACCCTTCCCCCAGCTAAAACCACTGGCCCGAGGTTCATGCCTATCCCTTTCCATCACTAAGGTGAACGTAACCGAATTGTGGTCACTATCACCAAAATGACACAAATCTATCTCAACATTCCAGAGCTGTATGCAGCAGCCCTTCCAGGACTTGCTGAATATTAATAAAACTAGAAAACAGCTTTTGATCTTAAACCTCAACACCTACTCATACATTTTGATTTCTCTCCCTATACAGCTTTTATATATTATGTTCTGAAGAAATATTGTTCAAAAGCCGAGGTAAAAAGTCATGGTCTATAGTACTGGACACTTAAAACAGCTGGAGCAGAAAGAACAGAATGTAGTGTCTGGCTGATGGCAAACTTGGGCTTTAAATCTATGCAGCTCCCAGTACTTGCAACAACATGGTGGTGAATAGGAGTTCCAAAGTGATAGAGAGAGAGAGACACACAGAAGGAATGGGGGGGGGGGGGGATAGGAAAAGGGGGAAGAGAGAAAGAGAGGGGGGGGGGGGAGAAGAGAGAGAGAGAGAGAGAGAGAATAAAGGAACATTGTGGGGGAGGAAGAGAGAGAAAAGGAACAGTGGGGGGGGGGGGGAGGAGAGAAAGAGGGAGAGAAAGAACAGTGAGAGAGGGGGAGAGAGAGAGAGAGACAGAGTAGGTGGGCGAGGGAATGGAGGTGGTGCAAAGGAATGGAAAGGGAGTGTGCATGAGGGAGAATGGCGTGCGTGTGTGGGGGAACAGACAGTGTGCATGCGTGAGGCAACAGAGATTAGGGGGGAGAGAGAGAAAGAAAAAAGGAACACAGAAGGAACAGAATGCATGCAAAGGGTCAGAAAGGCCAGAGAGGGCGCACACATGAGGGGACAGAGAGAGAGATAAAGCACTTTCGCATTAAAGGCAGAAATCAAACGTCATACAATTCGAGCCAAATGCACTAAACATCAGCACAAGTTGATTATCTAGAGTTCTTTCATTTCTGTTTTTCAGCTTGCATGTTTCAGGAGCAAATGCTCCTCACTTTTTTTGGGACGTGGACATCACTGACTGGCCAGCATTTATTGCCCATCCCTATTTGTCCTTGGAGAGTCACATGTAGGCCAGACCAGGTAAGGACGGCAGATTTCCTGCACCAAAGGACATTTGTGAACCAGATGGGTTTTTCCGACAATCAACAATGGTTGAGCTTTGACAAAGGGTCACCTGGACCTGAAACGTCAGCTCTTTTTTCTCTCATTAGAGATGCTGCCAGATCTGCTGAGATTTTCCAGCATTTTCTCTAATGGTTTCATGGTCATCAGTAGATTCTTAATCTACTGATGACGGCACGGTAGCACAGTGGTTAGCACTGCTGCTTCACAGCTCCAGGGTCCTGGGTTCGATTCCCGGCTCGGGTCACTGTCTGTGTGGAGTTTGCACATTCTCCTCGTGTCTGCGTGGGTTTCCTCCGGGTGCTCCGGTTTCCTCCCACAGTCCAAAGATGTGCGGGTTAGGTTGATTGGCCAGGTTAAAAATTGCCCCTTAGAGTCCTGAGATGCGTAGGTTAGTGGGATTAGCGGGTAAATATGTGGGGGTAGGGCCTGGGTGGGATTGTGGTCGGTGCAGACTCGATGGGCCGAATGGCCTCCTTCTGCACTGTAGGGTTTCTATGATTCTATGATTCTAATCCAGATTTTTAAAATTGAATTCAAATTCCACCATCTGCCGTGGCGGGGTTCGAACCCGGGGCCCCCAGAACATTAGCTGTGTTTCTGGATTAATAGTCTAGTGATATTACCACTAGCTCACTGCCTCCCCTTAATCAACTGTTTTATGATGCAGCAGGTTTATCAGTGTTCTGGTAGATAATATTTATTATTGAAAACACACCCCTTGGCCTTCACAATCGATTTTGCTAAGTTTGATTCCTGTGCTCAGGAAAATCATCATTATCAGCAATGATATCCTACAATCTTTTTAGTTTTCAAGTTGGGCCACCTGAAAGTTTGGGCTACAGAGATGTTTAAGGAATTTATATATCCATTTAGCTGCACAGAATTCCAGCACACAAAGTCAAATGATTTAGCATCAGCAAAACAGGCTTAAGGTACAATCACATCAAATTAGATTCCTGCTATTAAAATGTTTAAATTGAATTTCATTTGGATTGTAGATGTATGTTTCAAAAGCAAGTTCAAGAAAGATTTTAGACAGTGGAGGATTAAGCTCCCTAATTAAGATAATTCAAAACAAAAAATATTTTACTATACTAAGCTTTCATTAGAAAAACCAATTTTCTGTTAGGAAAGAAAATGTCCATTCAAGCAATACAAAGAATAGATAACGTGGCAAGATTAAACACAAGTTCATTTGAAACCAAGCACAATTTTATTTAGGCTCACCTCCTCAAATGATATTTTACTTGTGAAAGAGTTTTCTTAGTTACATCCTCTCTGACTTGCCTGCAACTCATGTCCCTCAGTTGAATTTAAATCCCCTTATGCGAGTCATTCCACACCCTCTATCCTACCCCACTGCTATCACCTCTTCCGATTCCACATACCACCATCATCTTCTGTCTCTCTGGCTTTTAATGCCTGCGCATCATTCACTCCCCAATTAGTGGCACACTCCTCAGCTGCTTTGACTCCACTCAAACTCTGTCTAATCCCGTTTTCACCTTGCTACCCCACTGCTTATTTTTAGAAGGCTGCCTAAATTTTCTGCCAGCCAGCCACTTCCACGAAACATCTCGAGATAGTTACGTTAAAGTTACTAAATAAATGAGTAACTGTTGTTTGCAATTGTCAAGGAAATCAATCTACACATGTATATTGAGAATTTCAAAATAGGCTCATAAAAGACAAATCAAAGCAGATTTTTTCCTAAACATGATCAAATAAAACCTTGGATCAGGATTACAGTTTCATTATTTTAATTTCTCACAGATTATTGCTAATTTCACAGAACTAAAAATGATTTGGTCAAGTTTTTTTTGAAAAAATAAATTACATTACAGATTTTATTTTTGGGCAACTACGTGAACACAAAATAGAAAGGAATAATTTCAGTAATATAATATGTCCCTCCCCGGACTCGTAATTAGATACCATTCTTTGGAAAGTAATTTCAGGAGGTGGGATAGTTTGCAGGTCTGAGTTGCAGCATGTCACACATTTTTTGGTCATCATTACCCACTAGAGGGAGAAGCTACTCAGCTTCTGATGGGAGAGATTCAGACAAGCTGTAAATGTCCAGGGATCTCTTGTTTTTACATGCTGTATCTGGCATGCAGCTCAGAAACTCCTCCATCTTAGCTACGTGGGGGCATTTACACATTTAAACAAGGCTGCACTTCATCACTGCCAGATTTTCCACTTACCCAGCAAATTTGCCCCCTCGTCCACATCACCAATCAGCTCAGAAGCCGACTGGGAGAGTTCATCAAAAATAGATTCTGTGTTCCGATCAAACGCTTTGTTCTCTATTCCCTGGGTTGGCGTGCTGTAAAAATATGAAATCAGAAATTAATTAGTTATAGAAATCATAGAAACCCTACAGTGCAGAAGGAGGCCATTCGGCCCATCGAGTCTGCACCGACCACAATCCCAACCAGGCCCTACCCCCATATTCCTACATATTTTACCCGCTAATCCCTCTAACCTACGCATTCCAGGACTCTAAGGGGCAATTTTTAACCTGGCCAATCAACCTAACCCGCACATCTTTGGACTGTGGGAGGAAACCGGAGCACCCGGAGAAAACCCACGCAGACACGAGGAGAATGTGCAAACTCCACACAGACAGTGACCCGAGCCGGGAATCGAACCTGGGACCCTGGAGCTGTGAAGCAGCAGTGCTAACCACTGTGCTACCGTGCCACCCCACTTGATACGAGTCAGTGTCAAGATTTCTAAACCTTTTGGAGTATTAAGCTGCCATTAATATGTACAAACAACAAAATTGCAAAATAAGTGTATAAAGCAGCCTTGTAAAAGGTGCATGGTACTGGAATTGTAATTCTGGCTTTACAAATAAGTAATACATCAACACTTCACAAATTTCTTAAAATTTCCTTTCCATATACCAGTCACCCCATTGGCTAGAGTAAGGATCCCAAATTAATTTGTGGATTGAAAGTGTTTTAACTTTGCAGAGGGGCACAAAAAAAGGGCCTCTTCTCACCAGAATTTCTGATGAAAGACCGCAGACTTTAAACGTTAACTCAATTTCTCTCTCCAAAGATGTTGCCTGACCTGAGTATTTTCAGCATTTTCTGTTTTCATATTAAACGGAAATGCATGCTGATATAATTGCTGACAGTCTGTGCTCTCAAGTCCAACATACATAGAGGATATATGATAGATGAATTAATTGTTAAGAATAAACTATAAAGGGGCAATATATTAACATTTCATTATTCAGGAGAATTTAAGCTCACCTCGCTCCTTTATACCCACTAATGTCTCGATCCATATCTAATTCGGGCGTCGAGTCAATGATGGCTTGAACGTCTGATTTGTCTTCATTTTCAGTCATACCTTCAACATTAACAGACATGTGATTGTTAGTCTACATTACACGGATGGGACTTCACTGGATATGAGATTTCCTATCATTGGTGTGAGGGAGCAACTCCAGTACATGCGCATGGAAAGATAATTTTATTGGTCATCCCTCATTATTGAGGTTCTCAATTGAAATCTGCATATTCAACACCAATGTAATAAAGCAGAGCCCCGTGGATGTTTATAGAACAAAGGGATGTAATTCAGTCCATTATGTTCGTGGCTGTTTTTTTGCTGGAGCAATCAAAATTATTCTCGCTGTCATCTGTTCCTCCCATAGCCCCTATACCTTCATATTTAAATATTTATTCATTTTTCCTCAAAAGATGCAATTGTCTTTGCCCCAACCACTCCAGGGAAAAGCATCCCGTGTTCCAGTAATCCTGGTTTGTAACTAAATGTTCCTAACCTCTCTCCTCACCATTCCAGGGTAGGAAACATTTCCATTGAAGAGGTCCTCCAGCTAATAAAGTTCATTTAAAGTTAGGGTCACAAGAAGGCTTACATTAACACTGCAATGAAGTTACTGTGAAAATCCCCTAGTTGCCACACTCCGGCTTCTGTTCGGGTACACTGAGGGAGAATTTAGTATGCACCTAATCAGCACATCTTTTGGACTGTGGGAGGAAACCGGAGCACCCGGAGGAAACCCACACAGACACTGGGAGAACGTGCAGACTCCACACAGACAGTGATCCAAGCCGGGAATCGAACCAGGGTCCCTGGCGCTGTGAGGCAGCAGTGCTAACCACTGTGCCACCGTGTTGCCCCAATAAAGAGTTCATTCAATGGGCTCTCTATTAGCCAAAGTTACACTTAAAAACAGGATGCTCCCAGAACAAAATTTTGAATGAAAAACAAAGGGCGGGATTTTCCAGCCATGCTCGCCTCAAAACTGGAAAATCTGGAAAATGACCAGCTTTTTGTGAAAGTGAAACCACAAGTCTAGATATTTTCAGTTAAAACCCCCTGAATTTAGGCAGTCCGTTCCGTTTGGAACGGCGCCTATTATATTTTTATAAATATTTTTCTGCACACAATTTGTTTAATTACAAGCAAGATCCTAAGGGTAGGAAAGGTTCACAGTGTTCACTGAAGCAAGAGCTAGGACGCAGATGGCCTATCTTTAATCACTCTCTTTCTCCTTCACCCTTTTAGTTTATCTCTATCCGGAGAGAAAGGAAAAAAGGTGCATTTCTATAGCGCCTTCCACAACCTCAGGACTTCCTAAAGCACTTTATAGCCAATGAAATACAGAATTCCACGTGAGTGTTAGCCTGGACGTGCGTTCAAGTCTTGGAGTTGGTTTCGAACCTACAACCTTTAAGACTCAGAGACAAGAGTGTTATCACTGAACAAAAGTTGACACCTGTAGGCCAATCTTGCTGTAGTACAGTTCCACTTGTGCAGGCAATGTACCATTAACCTGACTCCATCGTGCTTTTCATGTGTTTGCCTAAATGGTTATTCTCAGCACTTGCTAAGATCGATGATGGAACTCCTACGATCACCACAGTTAAATTCAATTGAATCAATAAAGGCCACGGATGCAGTCTGAATGCACTAACTCCTTGTAGGGAACTGGCCTCCTCTCACTAATATAGTTGCATAACAGATGTCGTTGGGTGTGGGGGAACTCTTGATCCCGACCCATGCCCCATCATTTTGTTCCCATGTCCTCTATCATGCTGCAGCTTTAAAACTATATTTCTAAAAGTGTTAAACACCTGCAGCAATATTCCCCTTTAAACTCAGAGCAAATACCCACAGATATTTCACTTGCAACAAATCTATTCATCATTGATCATTGGATATTTTGTGGAATTATTTATTCCCACTTTAAGACAGAAGTTATAGTAACGCAGATGCAAACCAGACAGAACGTACCAAAGTTACCAGGTATTAACAGGTACACATGAGACCTCCAAAAGGAGGAAAAAAATAAAGATATTTATACTTGAAACTTTGGTATTTTCACAACAAGCTCTTATTTCTACTATCAACACTTCAGAGGATACTCTGTCTCCATGAAATACTTCCATGCTTCTCACAATCAATGGTCAACTTCAAGTAGAAGAGACTATTTTGTAAAGTGGAAATCTCATCACCTATAAGGAGGGATCAGGAATGGTTTTGATGTGCCTTTGTTTTGTAATTCCAGGTTGAGTTTCCTTTTTTAAACTGTAAGAGCTCCTAAAATTAGGCAATAAGGTTGGAACCATTAAAGAATATTGGAAAACTGTGCTGCAATAATTGATATAGCTATCTTATTACCTCAGCTCCCACACACCTAGCACTACAGCTGTATGAAAAATAAATTGAAGGAAAAGATGTAGCAGCTTTAATAGACTTTGCCAACTTCTCCTACCCCTCCTCCCACACAAATCCTTCTTCAAGGAAAGATCATAAACCATTGAAGCATCTGAGTACCCATTTGCTTCCCTGCAAACCCAACTCTCTACACAATGGATGTATCTGCCAGCTGAAATTGACATTCTAAATATATCCAATGTTCTAAAGTGAGTACTTCTATTTCTGTTAATCAGGCTCATCTTCCCCAACAAGATAAAAGTGGGATATATAACATGGGGCTGCACGGTGGCACAGTGGTTAGCACTGCAGCCTCTCAGCACCTGGGACCCGGGTTCAATTCCAGCCTCGGGTGACTGTGTGGAGTTTGAACATTCTCCCTGTGCCTGCGCGGGTTTCCTCCAGGTGCTCCAGTTTTCTCCCACAGCCTATAGATCTCTATAGGTTGACTGGCCATGCCAAATTGCCCCTTAGTGTCAGGGGGTCTAGCAGGGTAAATACATGGAGTTAAGGCTTTGGTGGGATTGTTGTTGGTGAAAGTTCGATGGGCCGAATGGTCTCCTTCTGCACCGTGCGGATTCTATGATTCTATATATGCCATTGGAAGAGAGATGTGCAGGATTATCTGGAGCTGTGACAATCTGAAATCTCTTCCTAGAAGGAGGCAGTGAGGAAGGAGAAGGTTGAGATGTCATCAACATTAGTAAAGTAACCACAAATATTCCTCAATTCCCTTGGAATAAAATTTTGTTCAAACAAAGCACTTACCAACTGCTAACGTTCTAGTTTCCTGCTGTACCTGCACGTCAATATTTTTCTTGCTGTCTGGTTTCTTGCTTGCTTGGTTTAAATTTTTAGACAACCCTTCAGGCTCCAGGTTTTCCTTTCTTGGAGAAGCTGAATCTCCCACTGCAGGATCTGATGGAGCCGACATAGGGGTGTTGGGTTTTGTTGGCACCAAGCTGGAGGCCTGGCTAACATCAGAGAGTTCATCCTAAAATACAAACAGAACTCCAAATATGTAACGTCTGTCAAACAATAACCAATTACCAATCTCCTCAGCATTAAAAGGCAAATGAACTAATGCCAAATCATTCATCCTGTGCTAACTTTTTTGGGGTTCAAAGTGACTTGAATGCAAAACTTAAAGGAAACTTGAGATAATGCAACCTAACTGAGATGTACCTGGAGTTAACTGCACAATGAATCTTAAATTAGTCCATCGGGGAAGATCAGTTATGTACCAACATTCCAATGCATCATACATTTTGATCAACATGACCAGCAACAACTTGTACTTGTATCATACACTATCAACATAGTAAGGCATTCTAAGGTGCTTCACAGGAACATTATCAAGTAAGGCTGATACCAGGTCATATAAGCGGATACTAACACAGATTCCAAAAGCTTAGTCAGGGTTAAGTTTTAAGGAGTGTCTTAGAGGAGAGAGGCAAGAGAAATAGAGAGGTTTAAGGAGAGCATTTTAGAGCCAAGAACCAAAGCATAGAGTCATAGAGGTTTACAGCATGGAAACAGGCCCTTTGGCCCAACTTGTCCATGCCGCCCTTTTTTTTTTTTAAAACCCCTAAGCTAGTCCCAATTGCCCCGCATTTGGCCCATATCCCTCGATACCCATCTTACAATGCATCTGTCTAAATGTTTTTTAAAAGACAAAATTGTACCCGCCTCTACTACTACCTCTGGCAGCCTGTTCCAGACACTCACCACCCTGTGTGAAAAAATTGCCCCTCTGGACCTTTTTGTATCTCTCCCCTCTCACCTTAAACCTATGCCCTCTAGTTTTAAACTCCCCTCCCTTTGGGAAAAGATATTGACTATCTAGCTGATCTGTGCCCCTCATTATTTTATAGACATCTATAAGATCACCCCTCAGCCTCTTACGCTCCAGAAAAAAAAGTCCCAGTCTATCCAGCCTCTCCTTATGGCTCAAGCAGCTGAAAGCACCGCCACTAGTGGTGGGATGATGAAAATCAGGATGCTCAAGAGGCCAGAATTGGAGGAGTGCCAGGATCAGAGACTTCCAATGAGTATTTGATCAGCTGCTCTGGTTTCCTCCCACAGTCCAAAGATGTGTGGGTTGATTGGCCATGCTAAACTGCCCCTAGTGTCAGGGGGATTAGCAGGGTAAATAGGTGCGGTTACAGGGAAAGGGCCTGGGTGGGATTGTCGGTACAGACCCGATGGGCCGAATGGCCTCCTTCTGTACTGTAGGAATTCTATGATTCTATTCTATGATTAATTGTTTGTGATGAGACAGATTTTGGAGAAATTTATAAAACACACCTACTGTTACAATTTCACAGATTTTAAGCAGGCCTTTGATAGTGTATAGTGAGACAGAATGTGGCATTCCTGAGAATCTTGCCAAAATTATACAAAAGGGAACTATTTAGATCAACAGTTGGAGCAAGATGCAGATGCCTATGCCTAATTTATTGAACCTAGAACAAGAAACAGTGATGAATCTTGCAACTGAAAGCTGGTGGACTAAAACTATTTGTATTTCCTAAGTGTAATGCACTCCAAGTAAATACTAAATGGAGCTCTGGCCTGTATGTTAAACAACTCCCACAGACTCCACTCAGTTTCGCCATGACAGCTCTTTCACATTCTGAATTCACAGCAAGGTTGTAATTATTACTTAAAGTGGAGGCTAATACAATCCTGACTAGTTGCTGCACCAGCAGTTATTTTGCTCAGTATGTTTGGGCTGATTTAAAACATTTAAACATTGTTTACTCAATTCCTGCACTATTAAAAACTCCCCGGCACACAGTGCACTCATTTGATTGCACAATACCATTTACTATTCAGGACACCGCATCTCCCATTTTTGCACTAGCATGAGAAATGTGACCTTCAGATGGATTTCCCACTGGATCCAATGCCGAGCTAATCACTGTGCTCTCCTGATGTAACCAGCAGCAACCAAACCCCCACTGATCAGACTGCAGGATGCAACATTTTGAAAGGAAATAAATACAAACAACTCTCGCAACAGAATCAACCAAGGAGTGAACTGTTTATTTTCCAACTATTTCCCTCAGCAATGAATCTTCAGAAATTCATCCATTCTCACGATGTTGAAATTAAAATTCATTAGAGTAAACACTTTTTCTTTATTCTTTCCTTGAGATGTGGGTGTTGCTGGCAAAGCCAGCATTTGTTGCCCATCCCTAATCGCCCTTGAACTGAGTGGCAGTTAAGAGACTACCACATTGCTGTGCATCTGGAGTCACATGTAGGCCAGGCCAGGTAAGGAAGGCAGATTTCCTTCCCTAAAGAACATTAGTAAAGGTCTCTCAGGCACATGCATTAAACGGGTGGCACTGGGTCAGATGCAGTCTTTGATATTCGGTTCTATTGCAGTCAACAGAATTAAATATCAGGTATTCCACTTCACAGGCAGGTGATCCAATCGATATCTTTGCTAGGGACAGATTACTACCCCTTTTTGTGTCATGTCACTAAAAAAATGACAAAAAGATATGAATGAGAAAGGATCCTGGCTCAGAAAATTAGGGAGTAAATCAGTACGAGTGGAGATTAGAAATGTCAGGGTCGGAGAACACCTGTGGGAGTAGCTTACAGGATCCCTAACAGAAGTGATATTTTTGAATAGAGCATCAAACAAGAAATTATTGGAGCTTGTAACAAAGGCAAAATAACAGTTATGCGGGACTTAATTGGTCCTGAAGGATGAGTTTCTAGAATTGTTTTGACACAGTTTCCTGCAGAACCAGCTCGGAATAAAGCTATTTTAGCTCCAGGCCAAAATTCTCCAGCCTCATGCACCAAACTACCACCGTTAGCAAGAAGGGAGCATTTGACGCTCAGCCAAATTTCCATTCACGGCAGCGGGACCAGAGAATCCCAGCTGTGGGCAAAGTTGGAGAATTCCGGCCCTGGCATTGTGCAATGAGGTAGGGTTAATAAGTGACAAAATAGTGATTATAATACAACTGAATTCCACATTAAGTTTGAAAACAACATACTCCAATTATAAACAATAATCATAAGCTTAAACAAAGCCAGTTACATAGGTATGAGGGGAAAGCTGGCTCAGGATGATTGAGTATGTAGAATAAAGGTATGTCAGTAAATAAATAGTGGGAAACATTTAATTCAAATTGTTTAACAAAAATATTCCATTGAAAAATAACTCCGCAAGAAAGGTCCATCTGTGGTTTGCTAAAAAAAATTAAGGATAGTTTTAGATTAAAAGAAGAGGTTTGTAATGTTGCAAAGAAAAGTAGCAAGCCTAGGGATTAGGAGTTTTTTGTTTAGAAACCGGCAAAGGGCTACCAGAAAATTAATGAAAGGGGAACAAATAGAACGAGAGAGTAAACTGGACAGAAATATAAAAACAGATTGTAAGAGCTTATAAGTATATAAAAAGGAAGAGAGTAGCTAAATTAACACTGGTACTTTAGAAGCAGAGGCAGGAGAAATTACCATAGGGAATGAGGAAATGGCAGAGACATGAAACAAGTATGTTGTGTTTGACTTCATAGTGGGAGACACGAGAAAGAGGTAATCTTGAGGCAAAGAGAGCGAGGAAATTAAGGTAATTATTATCAGCAGCAAAAAGTACTGGAGAAACTGGAGACTAAAGTCTGACAAATTCCCAGGCCCTGATGGCCTACACCACAGGGTTCTAAGTACAGAGATAGTAGATGCACTGGCTACGATTTTCATAAATTCCCTGGATTCTGGAACAGTTCTAGTATATTGAAAGTTAACTAATGTAACATTGCTTTCAAGAAAGGAGGGAGAGAGGAAACAGTTATCAGTTAACCTGACAACAGTGGTCAGGCATTCGATAAGATGCTACACAAAGGATTAATACACAAGCTAAGGGCTCAGAGTTGGGGTGATCTATTAAGAACATAAGAACATAAGAAATAGGAGCAGGAGTAGGCCATCTAGCCCTTCGAGCCTGCCCCGCCATTCAATAAGATCATGGCTGATCTGACGTGGATCAGTACCACTTACCCGCCTGATCCCCATAACCCTTAATTCCCTTACCGATCAGGAATCCATCCATCCGCGCTTTAAACATATTCAGCGAGGTAGCCTCCACCACCTCAGTGGGCAGAGAATTCCAGAGATTCACCACCCTCTGGGAGAAGAAGTTCCTCCTCAACTCTGTCTTAAACCGACCCCCCTTTATTTTGAGGCTGTGTCCTCTAGTTTTAACTTCCTTACTAAGTGGAAAGAATCTCTCCGCCTCCACCCTATCCAGCCCCCGCATTATCTTATAAGTCTCCATAAGATCCCCCCTCATCCTTCTAAACTCCAACGAGTACAAACCCAATCTCCTCAGCCTCTCCTCATAATCCAAACCCCTCATCTCCGGTATCAACCTGGTGAACCTTCTCTGCACTCCCTCCAATGCCAATATATCCTTCCTCATATAAGGGGACCAATACTGCACACAGTATTCCAGCTGCGGCCTCACCAATGCCCTGTACAGGTGCATCAAGACATCCCTGCTTTTATATTCTGTCCCCTTCGCAATATAGGCCAACATCCCATTTGCCTTCTTGATCACCTGTTGTACCTGCAGACTGGGCTTTTGCGTCTCATGCACAAGGACCCCCAGGTCCCTTTGCACGGTAGCATGTTTTAATTTGTTTCCATTGAGATAGTAATCCCATTTGTTATTATTTCCTCCAAAGTGTATAACCTCGCATTTCTCAACGTTATACTCCATTTGCCATATCCTCGCCCACTCACTCAGCCTGTCCAAATCTCTCTGCAGATCTTCTCCGTCCTCCACACGATTCACTTTTCCACTTATCTTTGTGTCGTCTGCAAACTTCGTTACCCTACACTCCGTCCCCTCCTCCAGATCATCTATATAAATGGTAAATAGTTGCGGCCCGAGTACCGATCCCTGCGGCACGCCACTAGTTACCTTCCTCCAACCGGAAAAACACCCATTTATTCCGACTCTTTGCTTCCTGTCGGATAGCCAGTCCCCAATCCACTTTAACACACTACCCCCAACTCCGTGTGCCCTAATCTTCTTCAGTAGCCTTTTATGGGGCACCTTATCAAACGCCTTTTGGAAATCCAAAAACACCGCATCCACCGGTTCTCCTCCATCAACCGCCCTAGTCACATCTTCATAAAAATCCAACATGTTCGTCAAGCACGACTTTCCCCTCATGAATCCATGCTGCGTCTGATTGATCGAACCATTTCTATCCAGATGCCCTGCTATCTCCTCTTTAATAATGGATTCCAGCATTTTCCCTACTACAGACGTTAAGCTGACCGGCCTATAGTTACCCGCCTTTTGTCTCCTTCCTTTTTTAAACAGCGGCGTAACATTAGCCGTTTTCCAATCAACCGGCACTACCCCAGAATGCAACGAGTTTTGATAAATAATCACTAACGCATCCACTATTACCTCTGACATTTCTTTCAATACCCTGGGATGCATTCCATCCGGACCCGGGGACTTGTCCACCTTCAGTCCCATTAGTCTACCCAGCACTGCCTCTCTGGTTACATTAATTGTATTAAGTATTTCTCCTGCTGCCAACCCTCTATCGTTAATATTTGGCAAACTATTTGTGTCCTCCACCGTGAAGACCGACACAAAAAACTTATTTAAAGACTCAGCCATATCCTCATTTCCCACTATTAACTCCCCCCTCTCGTCCTCCAAGGGTCCAACATTCACTCTAGCCACTCTATTCCTTTTTATATATTTATAAAAACTTTTACTATCATTTTTTATATTAATTGCTAGCCTAGCTTCATAGTCTATCCTTCCTTTCTTTATCGCTTTCTTAGTCTCTCTTTGTTGTTTCTTAAATTTTTCCCAATCACTTGTTTCTCCACTATTTTTGGCCACTCTGTACGCAGCTGTTTTTATTTTAATACTCTCCTTTATTTCCTTCGTTATCCACGGCTGGTTCTCCCTTTTCTTACAATCCTTGTTTTTTGCTGGAATATATTTTTGCTGAGAACTGAAAAGGATCTCCTTAAAAATCCTCCACTGTTCCTCAGCTATCCTACCTGCCAGCCTGCTCTCCCAGTCTACTTTAGCCAATTCATCCCTCATCCTATCATATTTCCCTCTGTTCAAACAGAGGACACTGGTTTGGGACCAAACTTTCTCCTCTTCCATCTGAATCAGAAATTCGACCATATTGTGGTCACTAGACCCAAGAGGGTCCTTCACAATAAGATCCTTAATTCTACCTACCTCGTTACACAATACCAGATCCAAAATAGCTCGTTCCCTCGTCGGTTCCGTAACATGCTGTTCAAGGAAACTATCCCGACAGCATTCTAAGAACTCTTCCTCCATTCCACCCTTACCGACTTGAGTCTGCCAGTCAATGTGCATGTTGAAGTCCCCCATGATTATTGCCGTTCCGTTTTTACACGCATCCCTTATCTGCTTGTTTATAGCCCTCCCCACCTCAACATTATTATTTGGGGGCCTATATACCACACCTACTAGTGTCTTTCTCCCTCTACTATTCCTCATCTCTACCCATAATGATTCCACGTTTTGTTCCTCAGAGCCTATGTCATCCCTCAGTACTACCCTGATATTATCTCTTATTAATAGCGCGACCCCACCACCTTTTCCTTCCTGTCTATTCTTCCTAAACGCCTGATACCCCTGGATATTCATCTCCCAGTCCTGGTCACCTTTCAGCCACGTTTCTGTAATGGCCACTAGATCGTACCCACTCGTGCTGATTTGTACCATCAACTCATATACCTTGTTCCGAATGCTTCGTGCATTCAGGCAAAGTGTCCTTATTCCAGCTTTTATCTGGACCCGCTTTGATGAGTCGCGAACACCCTCTCCCTCTACTCCCTTATCTATTAGCATGGATAAAGGATTGGTTAGAGACAAGGAAGCAGTACTGGGGTCTCAGCTATTTGCAATCTATATTAATGACTTAGACAAAGATATGGAAAGTAATACAAAGAACAAAACAATGAACAAAGAAAATTACAGCACAGGAACAGGTCCTTCGGCTCTCCAAGCCTGCACCGACCATGCTGCCCGTCTGAACTAAAACCCCCTACCCTTCCGGGGACCATATCCCTCTATTACCATCCTATTCATGCATTTGTCCTAATATATCTGTTTGCTGACAGTACAAAGCTAGTGGGAATGCAAGTTGTGAGGAAGACACAAAGAGGATGCACAGAGATTATAGACCCAGGGGCCTGGGTTCGATTCCCGGCTTGGGTCACTGTCTGTGTGGAGTTTGCACATTCTCCTCGTGTCTGCGTGGGTTTCCTCCGGGTGCTCCGGTTTCCTCCCACAGTCCAAAGATGTGCGGGTTAGGTTGATTGGCCATGCTAAAAAATTTGCCCTTAGTGTCCTGAGATGCGTAGGTGAGAGGGATTAGTGGATAAAATCTGTAGGGATATGGGGGTAGGGCCTGGGTGGATTGTGGTCGGTGCAGACTCGATGGGCCGAATGGCCTCTTTCTGTACTGTAGGGTTTCAATGATTCTATGACAAGTTAAGCGAGTGGGCAACAATGTGGCAGATGAAATATAATGTGGGCAAGTGTGAGGTTATTCACTTTAATAATAATAGCATAGCAGAATATTTTTGAAAATAGGAAATTTGTAAATGTTGATGTTCAGAGGGACTTGGGTGTACTTGTACAAGAACGCAAAAAGTTAGCATGCAGATAAGAGCAAACAATGAGGAAGGCAAATGGCATGTTGGCTTTATTGCAAGAGGATTGCAGTGGAAGAATAAAGAAGTCTTGTTACAATTGCACGGTGCTATGGGAGACTATGCCTGGAATACAGTGTGCACTTTTGATCCTCATACTTAAGAAAGGGTAGAGGTGGAGTGCTTTGGAGGCAATACAGCGAAGGTTCACTCAATTGGCCCGAATTGAGAGGGATGTCCTATGATGAGAGGCTGAGGAAACTGGGTCTATATTCTCTTGAGTTTAAAAGAATGAGAGGAGATATAATTGAAACATTCAAGATTATGAAGGAGATTGACAGAGTAGATACCAAGATGTTGCTTCCCCTGCTGGGGAATCTAGAACATGGAGGCACAGTTCAGGGTAAGGGGCCAATCATTTAGGACAGGTGAAAAATTTCTTCATTTAAAAGGATTTTAAATCTTTAGAATTCTCAGTCCTACAATAGTGTGGATGCACCGTCACTGAATGTATTTAAGGCGGAGATAGATTGATTTTTGGTCTCTCAGAGAGGCAAGCGATATTGGGAGCAGTGCAAATTAAAGTGGAAATGAAGCCCAAGATCAGCTATGATCATAATGAATGGAGGAAGAGCTGTATGGTCATATCCTGCCTTAAGCAATATTACAATCCTCAATTTTATCTTCCTTCCTATTGAAGCCAAGGGGGTCCCTGAATCATTACTTCCTAATTTAACAATGACCTTGATCAAAATCATCAGCAGAATGTCCAGCAAATCTCATTTACATTCGATGGCCAACTGACCACTTAATACAAGCAATAAGATGGCTAATAATAATTAGGCACTGGACATCCATTGGCCATCCACCAGCACTCAGATAGGTCACGGCAAGAATATTTCAGCACGTGCCATGGGTAAAAAAAAAACAGGGAGTAGCTCGGGTAAGCAGAAACCCAGATTTCTTCATTAACCTTCTGGCCCCTCAAAGCAAGATTCACCTTGGTCTTGTATGGTTTTTTCCTATTGCAAAGTAGGTTTCACTAAGCTTGGTGGCATTAGGCAAGGTGAGAGTGACTGCCCTTGATATCAAGGCCGCACTTGATCGAGTGTGGCATTAAGGGGCCCTAGCAAAACTGGAGTCAATTGGAATCGGGGGGAAAACTCTCCACTGGTTGGAGTCATAACTAGCACAAAGTTGTTGTCAGTTATCTCAACTCTAGTAAATCACTGCAGAAATCCTTCAGGTCAGTGTCTGAGGCAGAAACATCTTCAGCAATGACCTTGCCTCCAGTGGGAGGAAACCCACTTAGAAATGGGGAAAATGTGCAAACTCCACACAGGCAGTCACTCAAAGCCGGAATCAAACCTGGATCCCTGGTGCTGATTCAGGCAGGAGCTTCAGACACCCAATGAAAATGTTGCTCAAACTTTCATGAGGGAAGAATGGAACAGGAAAAGAACATGCACTATGTTGAAGAGTCGGAATAAATTGGTCTTTTTCCCAAGTGGCAGGCAGTAACTAATGGGGTACCACAAGGATCAGTGCTAGGACCCCAGCTACTCAGAATGTATATTAATAATTTAGTGAGGGAACGAGATGTAATATCTCCAAATTTGCAGATACAAAGCTGAATGGACAGGTGAGCTGTGAGGAGGATGCAGTGGTCCTTCAGAGTGATTTGGACAAGTTGAGAGAGTGGGCAGATGCATAGCCAATGCAGTTTAATAAATGTGAGGTTATCCACTTTGGTAGCAAAACAGTAAGGGAGATTATTATCTGAATGGCTATAAATTGAGAGAGGGGAATGTGCAACGAGACCTGGGTGTCCTTGTGCACCAGTCACTGAAGGTAAGCATGCAGGTGCAGCAGGCGGTAAAGGCAGCAAATGGTATGTTGGCCTTCATAGCTAGAGGAATTAAGTACAGGAGCCGGGATGTCTTGCTGCTAAACAGGGTAGATGCAGGAAGGATATTCCTGATGGCGGGGAGTCCAGAACCAGGGGTCACAGTCTGAGGATACGGGATAGATCATTAAGGATTGTGAGTGGGCGAGGGTCTGGCAGATGGGAGTATAACGTTGGCAACTGCGAGGTTATTCACTTTGGAGGAAATAATAGCAAATTGGATTATTATCTAAATGGAAAAAAATTACAACATGCTACTGTGCAAAGGGACCTGGGGGTCCTTGTGCATGAGACGCAAAAACCCAGTCTGCAGGTGCAACAGGTGATCAAGAAGGCAAATGGGACATTGGCCTATATCGCAAGGGGGATAGAATATAAAAGCAGAGATGTCTTGCTGCATCTGTACAGGGCATTGGTGAGGCTGCAGCTGGAATCCTATGTGCAGTATTGGTCCCCTTATTTGCGGAAGGATATATTGGCCTTGGAGGGAGTGCAGAGAAGGTTCACCAGGTTGATACCAGAGATGAGGGGTGTTGATTATGAAGAGAGACTGAGCAGATTGGGTTTGTACTCGTTGGAATTTAGAAGGCTGAGGGGGGATCTTATAGAGACCTATAAGATAATGAAGGGGCTGGATAGGGTAGAGGTGGAGAGATTCTTTCCACTTAGAAAGGAAGCTAGAACTAGAGGGCACAGCCTCAAAATAAAGGGGGGTCAGTTTAGGACAGAGTTGAGGAGGAACTTCTTCTCTCAGAGGGTGGTGAATCTCTGGAATTCTCTGCACACTGAAGTGGTGGAGGCTACCTCGTTGCATATGTTTAAATCACGGATAGATGGATTCCTGATCGGTAAGGGAATTAGGGGTTATGGGGATCAGGCGGGTAAGTGGAAATGATCCACTTCAGATCAGCCATGATCTTACTGAATGGCGGGGCAGGCTCGAGGGGCTAGATGGCCTACTCCTGATCCTATTTCTTATGTTCTTATGAGGAGAAATGCCTTCACGCAGACAGTGGTGAGCCCTTGGGGCTAAAGGGATCAAGGGATATGGGGAAGGTGGGAACAGGTTGGATGATCAGTCAGGATTACAACGAATGGTGGCGGGCCAGGCTTGAAGGGCTGAATAGCCCTTCCTATTTTCTATGTTTCTAGATAAATTCTCAGTCATGTTGGCTGCAAATGGAATCACCATGTGACTGCCTTTCAAGCAGAAGTAGCAATAAAGTGAGAAAAAAAATCATTATTGCCCAAAACAGCTCACTCAGTCTGCTGTGTTAAAAGAGAAGTGAAGAAAAATTGAAAATAGTGAAGCAATACCCAATTAAAATCCAGATGTCTCCATAGTAAGAAAATCACTGTCACTCAGTTTGCTTTTGGCTCTTAATGGTATATATCAGTGAAACAAATGTATTTTACCCATAGACTGAGTTTGCACTGCACCCGAGCTACAGTCTCCAGGAGGCAGGCACTGTATATGTAACAAGCTGTGTGCTGCAATCAATGTTAAGTAATGGAGCAGGGAATGCAGCAGGAAGGAACCCAGCTGGCACAGTTGAATTGATTTGTTCACAGCGAGATGGATCAAGTGAAGATGGGTGATCTGTAATTCCACACAATAAATGAACAGTATTTTCAGCACAGACTAATTACTGTCTGGATTATCAACATCATGTCAATGGACAGGGACAATAAAATGTCACATGATGATCCAGTCTCTAATGCTGTAATGCCATGTAGGTGCCAATGACATAGACAAAACAGGAACTAAGGATCTGCAGAGGGAGTACGAAGAGCTGGGGAACAAATTAAAAAGCAGAACCAACAAGGTGGTAATCTCTGGATTACTACCTGAGCCACGCGCAAATTGGCGCAGGGTTAATAGGATTAAGGAGACGAATGCGTGGCTCAAGGATTGGTGTGGAAGGAATGGGTTCGAATTCATGGGGCATTGGCACCAGGATTTGGGCAGATGGGACCTGTATAGATGGGATGGTCTCCATTTGAACCGTGCTGGGACCAGAGTCCTAGTGAATCATATCACTAGGGCTGTAGATAGGGCTTTAAACTAATTTATGGGGGGGAGGGTGCAGAGATAAGAGGAATTACGAAATCAATGGTAGAGGAGAGGGAGCGAGTGCAAGTGAATGAGGGCATTCAAGTAGTTAAAGGAGTAGAGGGTGAGGGAGAAGTTGATAGCGTTTCATCAAATCGGGTCCAGATAAAAGCTGGAATAAAGACACTTTGCCTGAATGCAAGAAGCATTCGGAACAAAGTTAATGAGTTGATGGTGCAAATCAGCACAAATGGGTATGATCTAGTGGCCATTACAGAAACGTGGCTGCACGGAGACCAGGACTGGGAGATGAATATCCAGGGGTATCAGGCATTTAGGAAGAATAGACAAGAAGGAAAAGGTGATGGGGTAGCTCTGTTAATAAAAGAGAATATCAGGGTAGTAGTGAGGGATGACATAGGCTCTAAGGAACAAAACGTGGAATTGTTATGGGTAGAGATAAGGAATAGTAGGGGGAGAAAGACACTAGTGGGCGTGGTCTATAGGCCCCCAAATAATAATGTTGAGGTGGGGAGGGCTACAAACAAGCAAATAATGGATGCGTGCAAAAACGGAACGGCAATAATCATGGGGGACTTCAACCTGCATATTGATTGGCTGACTCAAGTTGGAAGGGGTGGGATGGAGGAAGAGTCCTTAGAATGCCGTCGGGATAGTTACCTTGAACAGTAGGTAACAGAACTGACGAGGGAACTAGTTATCTTAGATCTGGTAATGTGTAACGAGGTAGGTAGAATTAAGAATGTTCTTGTGAAGGACCCTCTTGGGTCAAGTGATCACAATATGGTCGAATTTCTGATACAAATGGAAGAGGAGAAAGTAGGGTCCCATACCACTGTCCTCTGTTTGAACAGAGGGAAGTATGATAGGATGAGGGCTGAATTGGCTAAGGTGGACTGGGAGAGCAGACTGGTAGGTAGGACAGCTGAGGAACAGTGGAGGATTTATAAGGAGATCCTTTTCAGTACTCAGCAACAATATATTCCGGTAATAAAGAAGGGCTGTAAGAAAAGGGATAACCAGCCGTGGATAACGAAGGAAATTAAGGAGAGTATTAAATTAAAGACCGATGCGTACAGAGTGGCCAAAAATAGTGGAGAAGTGGGTGGAGGCTACCTCGTTGAATATGTTTAAATCACGGATAGATGGATTCCTGATCGGTAAGGGAATTAGGGGTTATAGGGATCAGGCGGGTAAGTGGAACTGATCCACTTCAGATCAGCCATGATCTTATTGAATGGCGGGGCAGGCTCGACGGCCTAGATGGCCTACTCCTGCTCCTATTTCTTATATTCTCATGTTCTTATGCTCTGAATGTCAGTCATTTTTAAGTGCAAAAGTTATAAAGCTGTGAAAATTTCAATTGCAGTCCCCGCTAGTGTACAGGAAAATTAGTTTCCGTCACTGGGAAAATCAGTTATCCTCTACAGAAGGACTGAAATGAGTTTTGACAGAATAGTTTGGACGTGCCAGCTTGGAGAGCAAATGCCATAGGCCAGGTTGGCTCACAATGACAAAAGCTTCAGTTAGATCTCAGGACAAATATAGAAATTGATGTAATTCCCTGCACTTTCCTTGTAGTTGTCTCAGTGTTATTATAGACTTGTATTCAACTGCTGGTGCTGCTTGTGGCCACTCCTGTCAGAAGTACTTCAAACTTTAACAGTCCAGAAATAAAGGTAGGAAGGCACAGCAATTTCTTTTACAGTAAATTAAGGTTTTAGAAAAGTGATGCGAATATTAATTAGCTACCTAAATCCACTTTTCACTTCTCATTTAGCAAGTCCTGCACCACACACCCCAAAGACATTAGGGGAGGCGGTGGCATAATGGTATTGTTACTGGACGAGTAATCCAGAGAGCTAGAGTAATGCTCTGGGGACCTGGGTTCAAATCCTGCCATGGCAGATCGTGAAATTTGAATTCAACAAAAATCTGGAATTAAAAGTCTAACGATGACCATTGTTGTAAAAAGCCATCAGGTTCACTAGTGCCCTTTAGGGAAGGAAATCGGCCATGCTTACCCTGGTTTGGTCTCAACTGCCCCTTCAAAGGCAATTAGGGATGGGAAATAAACGCTGGCTTGGCCTAGCCAGCAACAGCCACGTCCCATGAGTGAACAAAAAAAAAATCCTTTGTCGAGATAGCAGAAAAGCACTGTTCAAATTCTGAAGGAAATAATAACAACACAAAATGCTAGAAGCACTCGGGGAGTAGGGCGGCACGGTAGCAGTGGTTAGCACTGCTGCTTCACAGCTCCAGAGACCTGGGTTCGATTCCCAGCTCGGGTCACTATGTGTGGCGTTTGCACATTCTCCTCATGTCTGCACGGGTTTCCTCCGGGTGCTCCAGTTTCCTCCCACAGTCCAAAGATGTGCGGGTTAGGTTGATTGGCCATGCTAAATTGCCCCTTAGTGTCCTGAGATGTGTAGGTTAGAGGGATTAGCGGTTAAAATATGTAGGGATATGGAGGTAGGGCCTGGGTGGGATTGTGGTCGGTGCAGACTCAATGGGCTGAATGGCCCCTTACTGCACTGTAGGGTTTCTATGATTCTATGAGTATTTGTGAAGATCAGGTAAATGTTCCTTCATTAGGACTTAAAATGTTAACTCTGTTTCTCTCTCCACAGATGCTGCTTAATTTGCATTTTCTGTTTTTATTTCAGGTTTCCGACATTTGCAGTATTTTGCCATTATGCAAGAAGGTATCCGGATTATCGTTTGGATGCTTAGATTCACATATTCTGCACTGTGCATTGATGCTCGGATTCGTACCAGCTCCTTGCAGAAATCCACAAAGCTTCCAGACAAATTCTCAAGTTGAAACAGAATTAGAATGAGTTTATCAGACACAAGGGCCAGACTTCTCCAATTCGCCTGCAGCTGGGATTCTCCACTCCCGTTGCAGTGAATGGAGTTTCAGCTGAGCGTCGAATTCTCTGCTCTCGCTGGCGGTTGTGGTGGGGTGAATGAGATCGGAGAATCCAGGCCAAGAGTTCATTATGGAGCAGTCTTAAAGAAATCAAAAGGTGAAATAAAACTTTTTGATTCAGATCACAAATGATTTCCATACATTATGTGAGCTAGCACTCTATAGCAGTATAGAGAGAGTGCTTCAATATCACCTGCCACTTTATGGGTGCAATTTTATATACATATTTATTTGCTTTCATGGTACCTACATTACCATAGTGGGCAGCATGGTAACAGCAGCCATATCCATTAGCAACACACCAAGCGGACTTTCTCCTTTTATCTCTTCCCATCTTCCACTTGGCTCTTTGCGTGAGATAGTGGTCAATTTGGCAAGTAGGGAACAGCGGCAGAACAGATGGAAGAGCCAAGACAAGGGAGAGAAAACACAGAAACATCTGCAAGAATACAAGACTTACTGCTGAAGATAGAAAAATGTTTCACAAGCTTCTGTGTGCCTCATGTCACAAAAATGTCAAGTACAACAGGAGCTTGCACTGCAGATACTGCAAATGCAAAACATTTTAAATATGCAAATGATCACAGCCAGCGGTTACATTTGTGAAAGTTAAGAGTAGGAAAGGAGAAGAAGTGATTAGGAAGGCAAATAGAATGTCGTTGTTTATTGCAAGGGGAATCGAAATATAAAAGTAGGGATGTTTTGCTATAGTTGTACAGGGCACTGATGAAGCTACATCTGGAATACTGTGTACAGTTTTGGTCTTCTTATTCAAGGAAAGATATAAATGCATTAGAAACAGTTCAGTCAACTCATACCTGGGATAGTGGGGGCCTCATTTAACCACGGAAGAAAGTTGAACAGGTTCGACATGTATCCAATGCTGTTTAGAAGAATGAGTGATGATCTTACTGAAACATACAGGTTCCTGAGTGGACTTGATAGGGATGCTGAAAGGATGTTTCTCTTCATGGGGCAAATTAGAAGTAGGGAACAGTTTAAAAATAAGAGGGCGAGGAAGAATATTTTTTTTAAAAAAGGGTAGCCAATCTTTGGAACTCTGTTTCCCGGACAGTGGTGGAGGCAGGGTCATTGCATATGTTTGAGGCAGCGGTAGATATTTCTTGATTAACAAGGGAGTCAAAGCTTATCAAGGGTAGATATAAATGTGGAGTTGAGGCTGCAATTAGATCAGTCATGATCTTGTTGAATGGGGGAGCAGACTCGAGGGACCCAATGGCCTACTCCTGCTCCTAATTCGTATGTTTGTATTGAAGGTTTATAATAGATCTGTGGAAGGCAAGACAAGATTAAATGACAAGAGTTGATGGTGCCAGGCCAAAATGGTAATGGAACAAGTAAGGAAATAAAAGATGTGTCCAGAGGAGGTGTAAATAGCAGAATTGTTAAAAGTTGCTGTCCAAAAGCAAAACAAACGAGAGGGGGAAGAACACTAAAAAATGGAAACAACAACCTGGAGGCAGAGGTTATAAACTAAAATTGGTGAACTCAATGTTGGCAAGGCTGTCAAGTTCTTAGTTGAAAGATGAAGCGCTGCACCTCGAACTTGCATTCAGCTTCATTGGAACACTTCAGGAGGCCAAGAGCAGAGTAGGAGCACGGTAGAAAATTAAAATGAAGGCAACATGATGCCTGGCGTTAGGCTTGCGCTCTGAACTGAGGTGTTTTGCAAAGCAGTTATCCAATCTGCATTTAGTCTCCCCATTGTAGAGGAGGCCACACCATGAGCATAAATGCAGTATACAAAATTGAAATAAGTACAAGCAAATCACTGTTTTACCTGACGGAATGGTTGGGGCCTTGGACAATGAGAAGGGAAGGATGATAGGGAAGGTTTATATCTCCTGGGCTTGTATGGAAAGATGCCATAGGAAGGACAGTGGTCTACTGTGTGATCAGAATGGACCAGGGTATACAAACATACAGTTTACTCAGCCCCTCATTATAGAATAACCCTCGCTCATCCCAGGGCCAATTGTGTGAACATTTGCTGTACTGCCTCAAATGCAAATACATCCTTGTTTAAATGCAAAGACCAAAACTGCATACAGTACTCTAGCTGTGGTCTCACCAAAACCCTGTACCACTCGAGCAAGACTTCTTAATAGTACTACAATCCCCTTGCAATAAAGGCCAACATGTCATTTGCCTTCCTAATTGCTTGCTGCATTTGCATGCTAACTTTCTGAATGCCTTCCACAAGCACACCCGAGTCTCTTTGAACATCAACACTCCATTTTCTCAGCTTTAAAAAATATATCCTGTTTTTTTATGACCAGAGTGAATAACTTCATAGTTCCAGGTGTACTCCATTTGCCATCCTGTTGCCCACTCACCTAACGTGTCTACAGCTCTTTGCAGTCCAGAAATAATATATTTCTTTGCACTATGAAAGCTCAATCATTTATACAAATTTGCACCTTACTTTCAGGCTTGTGTTGGATCGTGGTTGGCTAAGGTCATTGAACCTCCAGGTTTCTGTCCCAGGTGTCTCTGCTCCTTCCCTCTGTCCATCTGGTGTAAGAAGAACATCTCCTCCTGGCAGCTGAAAGAGACCCAAGGAACGCGGTGGCTCTCTCCTGTTCAGAAACAAACAAATAGGGGTCAAGTTCAGCTATATATTGTTGTTAAACTAAGAAAAGATGGTTAGGACATGCTGCTTGATTAGCTGGAATTGATTCTGGATCATGATCGAAGCTTTATATCACACTTAAGTGTTCAACAGTTTATTTTTCACCTTTTTATACATTGGTGACAACAATCATGGCAAATTTTCTATTATTTACATTTCAGTTGTGGCACAATTTTTCCTAATCTTATTACACCCGCTACACTTGTGGTATTTCATAAACTTGGATATTAATACAAAAAGGTAATAGTACTGACAGACAATGATGACATAAGGGCAGCAGTGAGAAGAATCTGGGCTCAGTTCAGGAAGAAGAATCAGTTCTGGAGATTAGGAATAGCAAGGGTGAGTAACACTAGTTTATTGGCCCCCTAATAGTAGTTATACCATTGGAAAGAGCGTTAAGCGAGAAATTATTGGAGCACGTAGCAAAGGCAATAAAATAATTGTTGGAGACGATGATCCAGTCTATATGAAAATTAATCAAATTGGCAAAGATGGGTTAATCAAATTGGAAGATAAATTTAGAGAAAACTTTTGAATCATAGAGTCATAGAATCCCTACAGTAAGGATGCCATTCGGCCCATCGAGTCTGTACCGACCCAATCCCTATTCCCATAACCCCACGCATTTACCCTGCTAATCCCCCTGAAACCAAGGATCAATTTATCATGACCAATCAACCCCCTAACCCGCACATCTTTCGACTGTGGAAGGAAACTGGAGCATCTGGAGGAAACCCACGCAGACACGGGGAGAATGTGCAAACTCCACACAGACAGTGTCCCGAGGCCGGAATTGAACCTGGGATCCTGGCGCTGTGAGGCAGCAGTGCTAACCACTGTGCCACCCGTTTCTGACAGTTTCCTGGAACAATAAATTCTAGAACCAACTAGGAATAAAGCTATTTTAGATCTAGTATCGTACAATGATGCAGGGTTTAATTAGTAATCTCATATTTAAAGATTCGCTGGGGAAAAAGTGAGAATACAACTGACTTCCATATTATGTTTTGAAAAAAGTGATATTCTCCAGTCCAAAACAATAATTTTAAACTTAAACAAAGCCATTTACTTAGGTATGAAAGAGACCGGGTTGAGGTTGATTGGGTAAATAGGCTAATAGGTATGGTGAAAAATGAGTAGTGGGAAACGTTTAAAGAAAGGACTCAACATTCAACAAAAATAGTTCCACTGAAAAACACAACTCAGCAAAAAAGATCCATCTATGGCTTATTAAAGATGTTAAGGATAGTATTAGATTAAATGAATAGGCTTATAATGTTGCAAAGAACAGTTGTAAGCTTGATGATTAGGAAACCAGCTAAAGGCTGACAAGTTGACAAGGAGGGAAAAATAGAATACAAGTGTAAACTAACCAGAAATATAAACACATTGAATAGATAAAGTTGGACCTTTAGAGGCAGAGATAGACAAGATTATCAGAGGGTGGGGAGGAAAAGAGGAACTAGCTGAAATATTGAGCAATTATTTTGTGTCCGCCTTCACAGTAGGTAACACAAGTTATTTATTAGAAATAGAGAGTAGTGAGGGGGTCAATAAGAATAAGAATAAAGAAGATAAGGTACATAATATCAGCAGAGAAAAAGTACAAATAAACTTAAGGGAGTAAAATCCAACAATCTCCCGGACCTGATGGCCTACATCCTAGGGTTCCAAAAGAAAAAGTGCAGTGATAGTGGATGGGATGATTAAGATTGTCCAAAATTCCTTCAATTCTAGAACAGTCCCAACCTTTTAAATGTATTTTTTAATGGCATGTGGGTGCCCCTGCCAAGGCTAGCATTTGTTGCCAAACAATTGCTCTTGTGCTGAGAGATTTGCGAGGCAGAAGGCAGCCAAGAGTTAGACTACAAGCCACAAGAAACAGGAACAGGCCTAGGCCTTTCGGTCCCTTGAGCCTGCTCTGCCATTCAATAGGATCATAGCTGATCCAACATTCCTCACATCCACTTTCCCCGTAACCCTCGATTCCCATATCTCATATACACAGTGGTCGGAACTCTACCACCTCACCCGCCACGGAATCGGAGCGGGTGAGGGTCCGACAAAGGAAATCTCGGTTGACCTCGGGTAAGAATTTCTGGTCTTGCCTGAGCGAGGCCATAAAATCCCGCCCAAAGACTCTGCCCCCACATCTCTCTGTGGCATGGAGTGCCAAAGACTCACAACCCTCAGAGAAGAAAATCCTCCTCATCTCAGTCTTAAATTGGTGTCCCTTTATTCTGAGACTAAGCCCTCTGGTCCTAAACTCTCCCATGAGGGAAAACATCCTCTCAGCATTTACCCTGTCAAGCCTCTTAAGAATCCTACACATTTCAACAAGATCACTTCTCCAATTCCAATGAGCAGGGTCCCAACCTGTTTAACCTGTCCTCCTAGCACAATCCCTCCATTCTGGAGATCATCCCAGTGAACCTTTCCTGAACTGCCTCCAATGAAATAATATCTTTCCTTAAATAAGGGGACAAAGATTGCTCACAGTGCCCCAGATGTGGTCTCACCAGTAGCTTGTACAGTTGCAGCAAGACTTCCCTACTCATATTCCAACCCCCTTGAAATAAGGACCAACATTCTATTAGCCTTCCTGATTACCTGCTGCATCTGTGTGCTAGCTTTCTGTGCTTCATGCACAAGTACCCCCAAGTCCCTTTTGAGTAACAGCTTTCTACAGTTTTTCTCCATTTAAATAATGCTGTTCTTTTGTTCTCCCTTCCAAAATGAACAACTTCACATTTCCCACATTATTCACCATTTGCCAACTTTTTGCCCACTTACTTAACCTTTCAATATCTCTGTTAATTGTTTGCATCCCTCTCCCTTTGTATCCCTCTCCCAACCTGCCTTTCCACCTATTTTCCACCAAATTTGGCTACAGTACATGTGTTTCCTTCCTCCAAGTCATTAATACATATTATAAACAGTTGTGGTCCCACCACTGATCCCACTGGTTACAGGTCGCCAACTTGAAAAATAACCCCTTAACCCCACTCATTGTTTCCTGGCCATTAGCCAATTCTTTATCCATGCCAATATACTACCTCTAACACCATGGGCTCTTATCTTATGACTTAACATTTTCATAGAATCATTGAACCCTCAGTGCAGATGATGGCCATTCAGCCTATCAAGCCTGCACCGACAACAATCCCACCCAGGTCCTATCCCCGTAACCTCACAAAATCATAGAATTCTGACAGTGCAGAAGGAGGCCATTCGGCCGTTTGTGAGATGCCTTTTTGAATGCCTTTTGGAAGTCCAAATACAACACATCTACTGGTCCCCCTCTATCCACTCTGGTTGAGACTTCCTCAAAAGGCTCTAATAAATTAGCCAAATATGATTTTCCATTCATGAAGCCATGCTGACTCTGCTCAATTAGATTATGATTTTCCAAATGTGCCACTATTACTTCCTTAATAATTGATTCCAACATTTTTCCAACAACAGATGTTAGGCTAATCGGCCTGTATTTACCTGCTTTTTGCCTTCCTTCCTTTTTGAATGAGTACTTCTCCAGAATCCAAGGAGTTTTGGAAAATTGCAACCAATGCATCCAGTTTCTCTGTGGCTACTTCTTTTAGGATCCTAGGATGTGAGCCATCAGGGCCAGGTGACTTAACTACCTTTAGCCCCATTAGTTTGTCTAATACTATTTTTCTATGTTATCTATGCCCATCATTATTTTATAGATTTCTATAAGATCACCCCTAAGCCCCAGCGAACGCTAAGCTAATTTTGTATCCAATTGGCTACCTCACTCTGGATCCCGTGAGATTTAACCTTTTGCAACAACCTACCATGCGGTACCTTGTCAAAGGCCTTGCTAAAGTCCATGTAGACAACATCGACTGCACTGCCCTCAGCTATCTTCTTGGTTACCCCTTCAAAAAACTCAATCAAATCTGAGAGATATGATTTTCCACTCACAAAACCATACTTATTGTCCCTAATCAGTCCTTGCCTTTCTAAATGCCTGTAGATCCTGTCTCTCAGAATATCTTCTGACAACTTACCCACTACAGACGTTAGGCTCACCGGCCTGTAATCCATTTAACCTACACATTTTTGGACATTAAAGAACAATTTAGCATGGTCAATCCACCTAACCTGCACATCTTTGGACTGTGGGAGGAAACCAGAGCACCTGGAGGAAACCCACGCAGACACGGAGGGAATGTGCAAACTCCACACAGAAAGTCACCCGAGGCCGGAATTGAACCTGGGCCCCTGCACTGTGAGGCAGCAGTGCTAACCACTGTACCACCCCATGTTAGTGTTGATGTTGGTTAACATCAAAAGGGAGTTGAGAAATCATGAATGGTGGCCAGCCTTGGCATGTATGTTATGCCACAAAAGAATAGCACGTAGATGAGGGAGAGGAAGGGGCCAGGGATAGATTCATATTGGACTCTGGGTCCAAGAGGAAAGGGAGATTTGATATGGGGCATTAACGTTTATTTTTAATAGTGTCACAAGTAGGCTTACATTAACACTGCAATGAAGTTACTGTGAAAATCCCCTGTTCGGGTACACCAAGGGAGAATTTAGCATGAATTTAGGGGTTGCATGGACAAGTTGGGCCAAAGGGCCTGTTTCCATGCTGTAAACCTCTATGACTCTATGTTAAGCACATTATTGTGGATCTGGAGTCACATGTAGGCCAGACTAAACAAGGGTGGCAGATTTTCTTCCTTGTAGGTTATTAGTGAACCAGATAGGTTTTTACAACAATTAGTGATAATTTTGCAGTAACCATCACTGAAGCTAGCCTTGTATTCCAGATTTATTAATTGAATTTAAATTACACTAGCTGCAGTGGTGGGATTTGAATGTGTCACCAGAACATTAACCTCGGCCTCTGGACTACTAGTGCAGTGACATTATGACTATATCACAGTCTCCCCCGACATAAGACTGCGATTCTGTAATTCCCTGTTTCCTCTCTCCCTCCTTTCTTGAAAGTACAACAAGATCCCAACAATTTCATGCATTCCCTGAGGTTTCAAATGCACTGGGAATGATTTCAGGCACAAGGTAACATTAACCCCACACGTACCTAAGAGAAGATGACACAAGTACTCGGCTGTTGTTGAAAGTCTCTTTTGCACTTACAATCATTGGTCTGAGTTAATTTACAACACCCCAATATATATTATAAAGACTAGTATCAGTGCAGAGTGTGGTAGTGGAGGTGGGAGGAGGATAAGATGCTGTCCCATTGGTTCCAACAAAGAAGACGGTATGGTGGCTGGCTATGGTGCCTTACAACACCAGGGACCTGGGTTCGATTCCCAGCTTGGGTCACTGTCTATGTGGAATCTGCATGTTCTCCCTGTGTCTGCATAAGTTTCCTCTGGGTGCTCCAGTTTCCTCCCACAGTCTAAAGATGTACGGGTTAGGTAGATTGGCCGTGCTAAATTGCCCCTTAGTGTCAGGGGATTAGAAGGGTAAATACGTGGGGTTACGGGGACAGGGCCTGGGTGGGATTGTTGTCGGTGCAGGCTTGATGGGCCAAATGGCCTCCTTCGGCACCAGGGATTCTATGAAAGAGCACAGCTGGTCAACTGGGTCCTCACAGCAACTTTTAGCTCCATTTCTGGTGGATTAAGCTGTATACATTTCCTACAACTAAGTTATGACTGCCACGGAATTACTTTGCAGTAGTAATGGGTCATAACTGCAGTTTGTCCTGTATTAAAGTGGATCCACGGGCTTGAATTCCTGACCATTTGAAAATAAACGTGTCTGCTCGTTTCTTTGTGACAAATATAATGAAGATATCCTCATCAATCAAGAGCAGGCTCTGCCTGGAATACATTCTCAGCTACATTAAATCAGAATTAGACAAAAGACACTTGGGGAGGTTCTCAGCAAAGTTCCATGGCCAGTTTCCCATGGACACATGAGCACTGTTCAGTTTATGCTTCAATTCTTCAGCATGGGAGCAGTCAGGCTCTCAATAAGGGGACAGGGACTATCATAAAAACTGACAATTTTGGATCTTCCTATCAAATAAACATTCTGGTCCAGAAACACAAATTCAAAATCCATTTCCTTATTTACAAGTGCCTCAATGGTCCAGTTCACCCCCTGCTTCATCCTGTGCCTTTCATTCTTCCATTCCAGTCTTCCTTGCATTACTTTTCTCCTCCTTTCCATTTATGCTCTCCGTGGCCAAGTTTTCACCCATACTAAAGGAGCTGTAGCTATAGAAATACAAGTAATTGTTCCAATGAAACACCCAAGTTGTGCTTTTATTGCAAGGTATACAGTAACTTTAGAACATGGATTCCTAATGATTTATTTAAAATGCTAGGTGGCTTGTGCTTCTCACTTGACATATTTGAAAACACTACGAGAAAGAAAAATGTAGGATGTTGTCGCATGCACACGCACGCACACAGTGGGTATGAAATTGATTGAGAGAAATTAGAGTGTTACTGTATGGCTATCAGACAGGAGAGACATACATTGATGACCTCCAGGAGCTGGCATTCTCTTATGTATTTTACACTGGTCTTTTTGATAATATAATCTCAGAGTAAGGATTTCCCATTTAAAACAGAGATAGAACATAGAACTGTACAGCACAGAACAGGCCCTTCGGCCCACGATGTTGTGCCGAGCTTCATCTGAAACCAAGATCAAGCTATCCCACTCCCTATCATCCTGGTGTGCTCCATGTGCCTATCCAATAACCGCTTAAATGTTCCTAAAGTGTCTGACTCCATTATCACTGCAGGCAGTCCATTCCACACCCAACCACTCTCTGCGTAAAGAACCTACTTCTGATATCCTTCCTGTATCTCCCACCACGAACCCTATAGTTATGCCCCCTTGTAATAGCTCCATCCACCCGAGGAAATAGTCTTTGAACGTTCACTCTATCTATCCCTTTCATCATTTTATAAACCTCTATTAAGTCTCCCCTCAGCCTCCTCCGCTCCAGAGAGAACAGCCCTAGCTCCCTCAACCTTTCCTCATAAGACCTACCCTCCAAACCAGGCAGCATCCTGGTAAATCTCCTCTGCACTCTTTCCAGCGCTTCCACATCCTTCTTATAGTGAGGTGACCAGAACTGCACACAATATTCCAAATGTGGTCTCACCCAGGTCCTGTACAGTTGCAGCATAACCCCATGGCTCTTAAACTCCAACCCCCTGTTAATAAAAGCTAACACACTATAGGCCTTCTTCACAGCTCTATCCACTTGAGTGGCAACCTTTAGAGATCTGTGGATATGGACCCCAAGATCTCTCTGTTCCTCCACATTCTTCAGAACCCTACCTTTGACCCTGTAATCCACATTTAAATTAGTCCTACCAAAATGAATCACCTCACATTTATCAGGGTTAAACTCCTGTTGCCATTTTTCAGCCCAGCTTTGCATCCTATCTATGTCTCTTTGCAGCCTACAACAGCCCTCCACCTCATCCACTACTCCACCAATCTTGGTGCCATCAGCAAATTTACTGATCCACCCTTCAGCCCCCTCCTCTAAGTCATTAATAAAAATCACAAAGAGCAGAGGACCAAGCACTGATCCCTGTGGCACTCCGCTAGCAACCTGCCTCCAGTCCGAAAATTTTCCATCCACCACCACCCTCTGTCTTCGATCAGATAGCCAATTACCTATCCAATCTGCCAACTTTCCCTCTATCCCACACCTCCTTACTTTCATCATAAGCCGACCATGGGGGACCTTATCAAACGCCTTACTAAAATCCATGCATATGACATCAACTGCCCTACCTTCATCAACACACTTAGTTACCTCCTCAAAAAATTCTATCAAATTTGTGAGGCACGACTTGGCCCTTCACGAATCCGTGCTGACTATCCCGAATTAATCCGCATCTTTCTAAATGGTCGTAAATCCCATCCCTAAGGACCTTTTCCATCAATTTACCAACCACCGAAGTAAGACTAACCGGTCTATAATTACCAGGGTCATTTCTATTCCATTTCTTAAACAGAGGAACAACATTCGCCACTCTCCTGTCCTCTGGCACCATCCCCGTGGACAGTGAGGACCCAAAGATCAAAGCCAAAGGCTCTGCAATCTCATCCCTTGCCTCCCAAAGAATCCTAGGATATATTTCATCAGGCCCAGGGGACTTATCGACCTTCAGTTTATTCAAAACTGCCAGTACATCCTCCCTCCGAACAACTATTTTCTCCAGCCTATTAGCCTGTAACACCTGAGGAGAGATTTCTTCACCCAGAGGGTAGTAAATCTGTGGAATTCTTTAGCGTAGAGGGCTGTAGAGGCTGGGTCGTTAAATATGTTCAATGCTGACAGACAGTAAGGGAATCAAGGGTTATAGGGATAAGGTGGAAAATTGGAGTTAAGGATTATATCAGATCAGCCGTGATCTCACCGAATGGCCTACTACTAACAAAGAAAATAACAGCACAGGAACAAGCCCTTCAGCCTTCCAAGCCTGCACCGACCATGCTGCCTGACTGAACTAAAGCCCCCTACCCTTCCGGGAACCATATCTCTCTATTCCCATCTCATTCATGTATTTGTCCAGATGCCTCTTAAAACTCACTATTGTATCTGCTTCCACTACCTCCCCTGGCAGTGAGTTCCAGTAACCCACCACCCTCTGTGTAAAGAGCTTGCTTCGTACATCTCCTTTAAACCTCGCCCCTCGCACCTTAAACCTATGCCCCCTAGTAATTGACTCTTCCACCTGGGAAAAAGCTTCCACTCTGTCCGTGCCCCTCATAATCTTCTAGACTTCTATCAGGTCATCCCTCAACCTCCGTCATTCCAGTGAGAACAAACCAAGTTTCTCCAACCTCTCTCTCATAGCTAATGCCCTCCATACCAGGCAAAAGATTTACCATCCTGCTAAATCTTTTCTCTACCCTCTCCAAAGCCTCCACATCTTTCTGGTAGTGTGATGACCAGAATTGAACACTATATTCCAAGTGCAGCCTAACTAGGGTTCTATAAAGCTGAAACATGACTTAACAATTTTTAAACTCAAACTTGCCAATTTTTAAACTGTTCCTACATCTCATGGTCTTGTATTAGTAACCTGGACATGGACATGGAGGGCACAATTTCAAAGTTAGCTGATGGCACAAAACTCAAATGTAATGAACAGTGAAGAAGTTAGTAGCAGACTTCAGGAGGACATAGACAAGTGGACTGTCAGATACATAGCAGAGTTGGCATAGAAATGATGGACTGAACGGTCTCTTTCTGTGCTCTGTGACTCAACAATCTTGAGAAAAAAATGACTAACTGGAGTACAATAATGAGTAAATTAAACATTACTGATGTACAGTATTGCAAACGAAACGCAAGACAACATGGTTGACAAATCTCACAATAATGTTACTGCTGGCATCAAGTACAAGACCTGGCAATTACTTCAGTTTATCAACTTTCAACATATCACCCAAACATAAATATGGCTAGCATTGACTTATCTCAGCTACTTTTTTTAGAATTAAATAGCAAATAAACCACCTGCTAATGTTACACAGCATTATCCAGCTGAGTGACCAATAAATCTGATGGCTGTGTAAATGATCAAAACACAGCTGCAAACAGATGAGTGGAATTCCCGAAAACCACTCCCATTACACCACAGTATATTTAAATGTTCTTACGTTGACAAGCTGATTGATTGTGACGAAAGAAATGGTCACTGAATACCGTTACACAGCTTGGGAATGCTGCTTTCCCCAGTATACTTGGTGATGTAGCTCTTGCACTGGGTTCTCTTTTTACTGTGTTATTAACATTGCTTGATTAAAGCTATTGAATTGTACAAAAAGGTAGATTGTCAGTAGACTGCATGTAGTATCTTAAATAAAACAAAGTGCAGCACTGATCAGCGGGTACTACTAACAGAAACAATATCAATTTCCCTTTTGGCAATCTGTTTTTATGCCCTATCTAATGGGATGCTTGGATCACTGGCTCTTAAAATGTTGATTTTACACAGGCAGCCAGCCAGCCAGAATAACACCACAGTAACCTTGACAGATTCATTAAGACTGGCTTTCTGAAAAGAGTCTTTTTAAAAAAAGCCAGCCTTAGACTGCAAGCCCATTAAACACAACATAAAAGCAGCTAAAGATAAGCAGCATACAAGGCCCAGAGACACAGCTCCCCCAGAGACAAAGCTCCCATTAGTTGAAGATAGCCTAAAATGGAAAATTGAATAGATCCAAGAGAATACATCTCAAATACATTTGCATGAAATAAACTGCAAAAGGTGGGAGATTCTTGTGACAACATCAGTTCTGCGCTGAATCATTATATTTTTAAAAAATAAATGTTGGCCTGCATGTGAAAATCACACCATTATTGGAACAGCAATGAAGACAAATGACAGCAGCAAAGCAGCAACAGAACTCAGTCCACATCAGCACCAAGTTATCTTGTGTGTTCTACAATATTAGCATTCTAGTAAACTTGAAAAATAGTTGGCCAAACAAGAACATTTCAGTCGCAGCCTCCTGCCGCATTCATCAGCCAGCTCTGCGCTGTCAATGGCGCAAAATCAACTGAGCCACAACATCCTTTTCTGAAAGTTCATTCACTCACCAGACTGACTACTTGAGGGGTTCCACAGATCACAGAATGCATGCACGGACAGATGGCCTTTTGCGTTGCACAACCAGAGACAGCGAAAGTCACCCTTTTCCCCGTGCTGCACAGACCTTACTGACACTCAGATATTTCTCTCATTGCTTGCTTGGCTTTTGGATAAGAGACACTTAATTCTTTATGCAGAATAACAACTGATATATTAAAATAGAGCGACTTCTACAAAACTTCAATATTTATCTGTCGCAAATATCAGTATCACACGTTGAATATGGATGCACATCCTATTAAAAATATTCAAAGTCAAGAAAATAATACTGGTGACAGGAGGTAAGTTCATACAAATGAACATATGAATTAGGAGTAGGCCATTCAGCCCCTCAAGCCTGCTCTGCCACTCACTGATATGATTGAACACGACACCAACTCCACATACCTGCCTATCCCTGATATATTCTTGACTAACAAGGGAGTCAAATATTATCTACTTCTGCCTGAAAGATATTCAATGATACTGCCTCCACCGTTCTCTGGGAAGATAGTGCCAAAGACTCATGATCTTCAGTGGAAAAAAATCTCTTCACCTCCATCTCAAATGGAATACTCCTTATTTTTGATGTGCAGTAAGCAGAATTAATTAATATCCTCTAGTGGAAGGCGCCCAAAGGTATCAGTGATCTTAACTGATGAGCTGCAAGAAATGTTCATTCATAACCTGCTGGAATTCTACCAGTTCCTGGAGTCTGATGCTGCAGCCAGTCCTCACTTTCAGAGACAATTAATCATTTCATTTGGCCAACACAACACAAAGAAGCTTGACATGTTTGAAAGGCAAATTGCTCACAAGTATTACCATTCCAAAAAATAAACTTAATTCACTTTTAATAATATCTTGCAATTTATCAATTGGTTGTGCAGAACATGGAGCTCAATAGTAAAATATTACTTGTTTGGGATCTTGGTGGTTCCTGCAAATAACTTCATTTACTGTTCACTGGATTAAGTTCAAGGAAAACAAAGGCCTATGCAAATCAAACTATTCATGTCAGAATGCATTTCATATTTTGATCAGAGGTTAAGCATTCATTTTTGCTTTTATTTAAGCATTCATTTATTAGCTTTGTTTAGTTGACACTTGGCAGCCAAGAAAAAAACACAAAAGCTCAGGATCCGTTGACTCAGTCTGCTGCTAACAACACATTTTTGATTTTTAAAGTATATTTACCCATATTACTCTTTATGAATGCAGCTCATCTGAGATGATACTGTGGCTTGAGGAAATGTATTTTTATCATGTTTCTTGTAAGAGGTATGTTTAAAAGTTAGCTGTGTTTTATATGGCTCCGATTTGTCTGGGCCGCGGGCAGCATTCATTGCCAAAGGACTGGAGAATAAAAGCAGAGAAGTGTTGTTTCACTTGTATAGGGTGTTGGTGAGACCATATCTAGAGTATTGTGTCCAGTTTTGGTCTCCTTATTTGAGGAAGGATGTGGTGGCATTGGAGGCAGTTCAGAGAAGTTCACCAGATTGATTTCGGTGATGAAAGGGTTGACGTATGAAGAAAGCTTATACTTGCTGGAGTTTAGAAGGATATGGGGGGGATCTGATCAAGGTATACAAAATACTAAAAGGGATTGATAGAGTAAACGTAGACCAAATGTTTCCTCTTGTGAGGCGATCTCGAACAAGAGGTTACAGGTATAGATTGAGAGGCGGTAGATTTAAAACTGAGATGAGGAGAAACTAATTCTCGCAGAGGGTGGTGAATTTGTGGAATTTACTGCCCCATAGCACAGTGGTGTCTACATCATTAACTGGTTTCAAGAAGGAAATAGATAAATCTCTGATTAAAAAAAACAGGTTAAAGAGATATGAGGAACAGGTAAGCAGATGGATTTGAGACCAGGAAGAGATCAGCCATGATCTGATTGACTGGCGGAAGAGGCTGAAAGGGCTGAATTGCCTACTTCTGCTCCAAATTCCTATGTTCCAATGCTGAGAATGCAGGATAGTGACTGATTTTAGCCAGGAATGTATTTGTTCAAACCGGTTAATGCATTTTTGTTTGCTTAGGTTTCCCTTGGGGTTGCAGAGTTGGCTTTTGATTATGTTGATTGACAGAGTCATGAGAGTTTATATGGATTTTAGCAAGGCGTTCGATAGGGTCCCCCATGCAAGGCTTCTAGAAAAAGTGAGAGGGCATGGGATCCAAGGGGCTGCTGCCCTGTGGATCCAGAACTGGCTTGCCCAAAGGAGGCAGAGAGTGGGTATAGATGGGTCTTTTTCTAAATGGAGGCCGGTCGTCAGTGGTGTGCCCCAGGAATCTGTTCTGGGACCCTTGCCGTTTGTCATTTTCATAAATAACCTGGATGAGGAAGTGGAGGGATGGGTTGGTAAGTTTGCCGACGACACGAAGGTTGGTGGGGTTGTGGATAGTCTGGAGGGATGTCAGAAGTTACAGAAGGACATAGATAGGATGCAAGACTGGGCAGAGAAGTGGCAGATGGACTTCAACCCAGATAAATGCGTAGTGGTCCATTTTGGTAGGTCAAATGGGATGAAGGAGTACAATATAAAGGGAAAGACTCTTAGTACTGTGGAGGATCAGAAGGACCTTGGGGTCCGGTCCATAGGACTCTAAAATCGGCCCCGCAGGTGGAGGAGGTGGTTAAGAAGGTGTATGGTGTGCTGGCCTTTATCAATCAAGGGATTGAGTTTAGGAGTCCGGGGATAATGATGCAGCTATATAAGACCCTCGTCAGACCCCACTTGGAGTACTGTGCTCAGTTCTGATCTCCTCATTACAGGAAGGATGTGGAAAAGATTGAAAGGGTGCAGAGGCGACTTACAAGGATGTTGCCTGGATTGAGTGGCATGCCTTATGAGGATAGGCTGAGGGAGCTCGGTCTTTTCTCCTTGGAGAGACGTAGGATGAGAGGAGACCTAATAGAGGTATACAAGATGTTGAGAGGCATAGATCGGGTGGACTCTCCGAGGCTTTTTCCCAGGGTGGAAATGGCTGCTACGAGAGGACACAGGTTTAAGGTGCTGGGGGGTAGGTACAGGGGAAATGTTAGGGGGAAGTTTTTCACACAGAGGATGGTGGGCGAGTGGAATTGGCTGCCGTCAGTGGTGGTGGAGGCAAACTCAATAGGGTCCTTTAAGAGACTCCTGGATGAGTACAAGGGACTTAATAGGATGGAGGGTTATAGGTAGGCCTAAAAGGTAGGGATATGGTTCGGCACAACATGTGGGGCTGAAGGGCCTGTTTTGTGCTGTAGTTTTCTATGTTTCTATGAGTAATGGGTGGAACTAAGCTTGCAAGAGAGACAGTGTCTTAAAAATGGTCAGTTTCTCCCTGGTTCTGAAAGTAGCAAGATGTGTCTTTCTCTAGAAATGCTCTGAGAACTCCAGGACTGGCACATTAGCCTGTGTTTGTCAACTGATTTTGAAGAAGGATTTCAAGTCTGTAAGAAGAATGTTGCTTGAATTGGAACTAATAGAGATAGGTTAGCAGTTAAGAATTGTATCTTATGTTTAAGTATTGTTCAAAAGTTAAATGTTAGCTGATTCATTTGTTATAGTTACACTGCATTGTTGAATACAGTTTGTTTTGATAAAAACTCCCTAGTTTGTCAATAGAATCACACCTGAAGTGAAACATCTTCACATTAATGCCGAAATAGAAAAACTGCTGGGGTCAAGTCTGGCTTCATAACATATCTTGGGGCTTCTGATGTACCCTAACACACCACACAAATTCGTTGACCTTGGGGGGAAAAAAAGTCTGATTTACCAAATCACCTGGATTTTATATATACAAGTGAATTTTGTCCTTAATAGGGACAAGAGTTTCATTAGCCACTCTCCAAGTCACAGATGAGAGAAAAGGAATGAACCATTTCCTCTAAGGACATGAATAATCACAGCATCATGGAAACATTAATTACTCAACCAAAAAAACAAGCAGTCAGCTCCACTGAAGGGATATTTTTCATTATCTCCTCGCAAACAGGGAAGATAAATTTCAAAAGCTTTACTAAAATTTATTTTAGGTTAACATACGCATGTTGTTTGCATATTTACAAGGTGGAAATATTTCTTGTTACATTCCTTTGTATCTTCATTTATGATTAATAATCTTTTAAAACACAGAGGAACATGGACTAGCAGCCATGATTTCAATGCTGGTTACCATCACTGACTAATTGATAGTCATGTGCTGCTTCATCCAAGGGAACAACTTTCTGGGGAGAATGGACAATGACAATGTCGTCTACTCTGTCAATTCATTTTTTGCTCCAAACAATCTAAAAATTATCCAGTAGTTTGAATTAAACACTTTAAACAATAGCACTGAAAGCTATTCAGTTGTTAGAAACAAAACTTAAACAGATAATAGGAATTAAACAGCATCCAATTAAGGAGACATTCTGAAATGGCTCGGTTGCATTTTAATAATAGTGTTCAAAATGATGATTTAATAAGAATGGTATTCCCCTTCAATAATTGAGTTTTCCTATTCAGTTATTTGATCTGTTCAGAGTTCCTTGGATTGGTCATTTCATCCTGTTTATATTTGCTGATAATTTATGTTAAATGGCTGAGTCCCTGTCTGACGCCTGCCCAATGCCACTATTGCTTTCGATGGGAAGCTCCAGGATGCTAACAAGTTACATTTCACCATGCAGCAATCTGGCTACAAGTGACAATACACAGCATCTCACGTACACAGCTGTACAAACTTCACAACGGACACAAAGGAATAAAGGGAAAAAAACACAAATGCTGGAAATCTGCCAATTGTGGCCAATATGATGCAAGTGTTTAAAATGATAATAAGACGAGACAGAGTAGCTAGAAGAAGCAGACAGTTTCCCGCAGTTGAAGAATGTAGAACATGTGAATAATAAGTAGGCCAATCGGCCCTTCCGAGCCTGCTCCACCAATCAGTAAGATCGTGGTGATCGGATTACAACCTCCCACCCACCCTGGATAACATTTCATCCCTTTGTTTACAAGAATTTATCAACCTCTGCCTTAAAAATATCAAAGGCTGTGCTTCCACTGCCTTTTGAGGAAGAGCGATCCAAAGACTCCCAACCCTCAGGAAAAAAAAGTTCTTCTCATCTAAGTCTTAAATGAGCAACCCTTTATTTTTAAACAGTGACCCCTACTTTTAGATTCTCCTACAAGAGGAAATACCCTCTCTATTTCGACCTTGTCAAAAACTCACATAATTTTAAAGGTTTCAATCAAGTCGCCTCTTACTTTTCTAAAATCCAGTGGATACAAGCCTAGAATGTCCAACCTTTCCTGACAGGACAACCCACCCAATCCAGATGTTAGTCTGGTAAACCTTCTCAAAACTGCTTCCAACACATTTGCATCCTTCCTTAAATAAGGCGGCCAATACTGAACACTCCATATCCGGTCTTGCTAGTGCCCTATACAAGCAAAGTATAACCTCCCTACTTGTGTTCAATTCCCCTCACAATAAATTATAACATTCTATTAACTTTCCTAATTACTGCTGTACCTACATATTAACCTTCTGTGATTCATGTACCGTGACCAGGACACCCAGATACCTCTGCACTTCAGAGCTCTGCAATCTCTCACCATTTCGATATGCTTTATTTTCCATTCTTCCTGCCAAAACAGGCAACTTCACATTGCCCACATTATACTCCATTTGCCAGATCTTTGCCTACTCATTTAACCCATGTCCCTTTGTAGCCTCCTTATGTCCTCTTTACAACTTATTTTCCTACCTATCTATCCTACCTTTGTGTCATTGGCAAATTTAGCAACCATACATTCAGTCCCTTATAAATTGTAAAGAGTTGGCCCCCCAGCACTGATCCCTGTGACACACCACACCATTTGTTACATCTTGCCAACCAGAAAAAGACCCATTTATGCCTAACCTCTGTTTTTGTTAGCTAGCCAATCTTCTATCCATGCCAATATCTTACCCCCTACACTGAATTTTTATTTTCTTTAATAATCTTTGATGTGGCATCTTCTCAAATGTCTTCATTGCCATCATATTGGCCTTATTTAAGTTCAAAATATGAGTCTTGGACCCACTCTTCCCTCCCTCAGACTGAATGTAAAGTTCAATCATATCATGATCCCTGCTATCTAATGAAGCTCATTTGATTTTTCCAGTCTATACGTAGATTAAAATACCCCATGATTATTGCTGAATCTTTCTCACAAGCTCCCATTATTTTTTCTTGTATTCATTGTCCTACCATGTGGTTACTTATAGGAGTCGTGCACAGGCCCCTTATAAGTGACTTCTTGCCATTATCATTTCTCACCTCAACCCAATTGGCTTCAACATCCTGCTTTCCTAAATGTCACATACCTTCAATATTCAGGTCCCAATCTAAGGCATCCATAGATCCATAAAATCCCTATTGTGCAGAAGGAGGCCATTCGGCCCATTGAGTCTGCAACAACTCTCCGAAAGAGCATTTGACCCAGGATCAGTGCTAACCACTGTGCTGTCATCCTATTGCCATGTTTCAGTAATGGCCATCAGATCATACTACTTTCTTCCTATTTGTGCTTTCATCTGTTTTGTTTTGAATGCTCTGTGCATTCAGATACAGAGCCTTTAGTTTTGACCTTTTATTACTTCTGTAATGTCTAGCTGTATCTGCTGATTTACTCTTAGATTTATACCGTCTCTTCCTTAGGTCCTCTGTCTGCATTGGAATGTTATCATTCTGCATATTATTGCCTTTCTCTCTTGCTTTGTCATAGGAACATATGAACAAGAAGCTGGAGTCTGCCATTCAACCCCTGCTCCACCAATTAATAAGATCACAGCTGATCTGATAGCAACCTGGCTCTCTGGTTGGCTCCATAACATGCTGCTCTACGAAGCAATCCCAAAAACATTCAATTAACTCCTCACCTAACCTACCTTTTCCCATTTGACTTTTCCAATCTATATGCAAATTAAAATCTTCGATAATTATAGCCATACCTTTCTGACAAGCTCCAATTATTTTTTTCTTAATACGCCACTCTACCATGTAGTTATGTTAGGGACCGTACACATTTCCCACAAATGACTTCTTGTCATTTGAAGTCAAATCGCTTCCACATCTTGGTTTCCGCAACTTAAGTCCTCAGTCTGTATTGTGTTAATACCATCATTAACTAACTGAGCCATTTCTCCACCTTTTCCTCACTTCTTGTCCTTCCTAAATATCCTGTACCCTTCAATGTTTAGGTCCTAATCATACCCTCCTGCAGCCATGTCTCTATAATGGTTATCAAATCATACTTATTTTTATCAGTTCATCCATTTTATTTTGGGTCTGTGCTCATTTAAACAGCAGCATCAGTGTGATTCAGATGTCAACCATCCCAAAGATGTAGCCCTCATCTTCTCCAGTACTGGTGCCAGTGCCCCACCAACTGGAACCCACTTCTCCCACACCAGCCTTTGAGCCAGGCAATCTCACTATTCAGATTTGTATATGCCAATTTGTACGTGACTCAGGTAATAACCCAGGGGCCATAGATACAAATTTGCTTGTGCGTTGGTTAAACACTGAAATGGACTAGTTGGGATAAATGGCCTGTTCCTATGTTATAACTCCTACATCAGGCTTCACAACTGTTGGCCACGAGACAAGGTTCCTGAGGCAGCAAAGGTTGTCAAGGACTCCTTCTGAATGTTAACAGCTGCAAGTCCCCTTTAAATTTGTGGGTTTTTAAAAACTCTGCGTGTGGCATAGCCAACCAATCTTTCAGGTCTGGTTCCCACTCCAAATGAGCCAGTGAAAAGGTAGATTTTCAAACATCCCAAGATCAAACATTATCCACTGCCACCTCCTACCCCCTCACAGCCCCCAGTGAATGGTCATGGCAATGAACAAGCTTTAAAGTTGAAAAGGTTTAGGAAGCACTGTTCTATGTCTGAAATAAAATAGAAAATATTAGAAATACACAGCAGGCCAATCAGTATCAGCAAATCGTGAACAATTTGGGTGTATAACCTTTCAACAATTCTGATGTAAAGTCTTCAACTATAAGTTATTCTTTTTACTTCAGATGCGGATTGCCTATTGTACATTTCTACAATTGTTTCTTATTGCTAAGTGGTATGACAGGAAAGACTGCACAGCCAAAAACTGTCACATATACCTCAACAGAAATAAAAGTCTAATTAAACAAGCATTGACTAATAATGAGAAGCAAGTAGTAACTGGGAAATGCACACAGCTATTCAATTGTGGAATTACAGCAATGAAAAAGAATAGGTTCTCTTTCTGCTTATTTAAAATTCTGTTTCATGAACACTTGTGTTATTACTATGAGCTTCATTAATGTTCTATCGCTGTGAACAGCACATTTTGGAAAAAGGCTTTTTGGATTAGAAACTGCACCACTCACATCAGATGGCTGTTGTTTGCTCTGCAGCATTATTGTATCTATTGTTTATTACTGGCTTAGCTCATTCACCCAATCCCCATTCAGCTCAAGCAAAGACTTTAAAAAAATAGATATGGGTTGAGGAAAAGACAACAGTTTTGCTCTGTACATCTTACACTAAATACAATGACTATGGAATGGTGTAGCCAGTGGGCTATAGTCTAATTCAAAATGGGAAATGTGGCTAACTTCAGGACAGAAGGTTTTAACTCCAGGCTGAGCATGTGAACTGCTGTTTACTTGGGACAAATATCTTAGATTAAAATGACTTTATTACCCATCATAAAATCAATCAAATGGACAGGAAGCAGATAAAAATGGAGCCAGAAGACTGATTTTGAGTGCTAAAATAACTGAGGACAACTGCCCTAAGGTCATGCAGCCTGCAATGAACCAATTTGAACGACATGCCTATAGTCAGTGCCGACATGCAGAAATGCAAGTGTTTCAGCCAGTCTCATAAGAGTAAATATTGACGTTTTGAAGAACAGAATCAGTGAAGAGAAGAACATAAGAAGAAGAAAGAAACCTCAAACTTTAAGTTTGATGAAGTCTGATCCCTCTCCATGCCTGACCAGCCCGAGTGGATAGAGACACCCCTACAGGTCCATTAGATAAGTAGTTAAAATCCATATTGGTAAAATTATAGTAGATTTATAGAGGAATAAAAGCATTGAATTATGTGAGAGTCAGTCTTTTGGCAGTTATCAGTAATTAAGGTTTTTTTTTACATTTCCTAATAAAGACGTGGGTGGCACAGTGGTTAGCACTGCTGCCTCACAACACCAGGGACCCGGGTTCAATTCCCAGCTTCGGTCACTGTCTGTGTGGAGTCTGCACGTTCTCCCTGTGTCTGCCTGGGTTTCCTCCGGGTGCTCCGATTTCCTCCCACAGTCTGAAAGACGTACTGGTTAAGCGCATTGATCTGAACAGGTGCCGAAGTGTGGCGATTAGGGGAATTTCACAGTAACTTTATTGTAGTGTTCATGCAAGCCTTACTTGAGACTAATAAATAAATACATGATTTGATTTAAAGATAGAATTTTTGCGTCCATCAATCAACTGGAGTAAAGCTCTCAGTTAACAATGGCCTATCAGTACTGTGGGTTTTGAAAATGTACAAAGCACAAGTGCATTCAGGTCCATGTATATATCTGAAGTTGTTCTTATACTGGCACTATTTTAACTTGGATTCCATGCCTGCATGCCAGCTTCTACAGTTAAAATTCTGATTGTAACAGGTTGTATCATGGCTGTTGCAAAGTAGATAGATATAAAGTGACAGAGTTAGCAACCCAGTAAGGTAGGAGTTAATATTTCCTCATGGGTTCTTAACAATCAATTAGTTCAAAATTACACCTGCAGCATTTTTAATAGTCTGACATTAAAAAAGGCTTTTGGAAGCTTAGGGAACAGTGAGTAAAAAGGGTAGTTTCTAATAAATAAGTGCAAAGGCATCAGAGATCGGCGTGCATTAGGAATTTTCTGTCAAATTACAGCCTTCTCTCTACCCCATTACCATTTCCTTCCTTCTCCAGACTTCCTTTCCAATAAACCACAATGATCATATGAACAAAACCACAAGGAATAGCTGAGATTACCCGGCACACTGCTAAAAAAGCCATAACAATTGCAACCATTTCCCTTCCACTTGAAGCAAACTTTCACTAAGCAAATCATGGAGGGAGGAGTTTAAATAGTACCAATAATGGTTAAGTGCAGTTATACTGTAAAATGTTCTTCATCACATAACTTCTCAATTTTACCCCTTTCAAAAAATACATTTGTCTTGGTATGACACTATTGAAACTAAAGAACCTATGTAGGTTTATTTGCACTGTGACAGCATAAATGCATTGTGAAAAGTGTAACACCAAGTTACAGGTGCTGCGTTACCCAAGCTTACTACAAATGATGTTGTTCCTCAACATTCCCAATATATAATCCAAGAGCTGGAGTCAAGCCTGTCTTGTAATATTGGGGAAGAGGGAAGACTTTGTTCACTCAATCAGCGGGCTAACTAATAACGTATCTAATCAATTATGATATTATTAGGAGGTTCAGGTTACAAACTCATGGGAAAAAAAAATTCCAAGTTTCCCAGCATCCTCCTCTTAACCAAGAGAATTTAGTATTTTTACATTGCTTCATTACTTCAGACTAGAATTTTTATGAATATTTTTATTTTGTTCCAATTACACAATATACATGCCAGGCCAATTTCCAACTCTTGTCTTGTCAACTCAGTGCTATTATCTCGGTTTTATCCTCTCATTCACTGAATCATCAGTGGTTGGAGACACCTATTATATCTTTATTAGTTTATATATATCATGTTTTTAAAAATTTGTTCTTGGGATGTGAGCATTGCTGGCAAGGCCAACATTAGTTATCTGTTCCTAATTGCCCTTGAACCAGTGTAGTCCATCCGTTGTAGGTACATTCATAGTGCTGTTAGGAGTTCCCATATTTGTTTATTTACTATAAAGAATCCAATACAGTGGTACACTAAACTTATTTGATGTATTGGTACTACTGCTACAGGTAGAGAATGTGCCTTCTGATCTTCAGTGTATTGCAATACTGATAAATCAACAAACTTATTCACTGTCATCAGTACTTCAATCCTGTGTTGCAGCTGACACATTTCAAATCTGCAAGGACATGACTAATATTTCCTTGCTGAGCTGCTTTACATTTAAGTGGCTATGATATTGGAGTAAAACACCCTTGTGACTATAGTACTGAACTAAGAACCAACAGGTTGAGAGCTCTAATACCATTATAGCAATTTGTAAACGAACTTCAATAAATCATGTAAGTGATGGTAATAATCATGAAAGCTCTAGATTGTTGGAGACATGTCCTGTCGGGAAGGGAGACTGCCAACAATACACAATCTGGCCTACACGTGACCGATTCAATGCCGAGCAAACCATTGTTGTAAACAAGATTCAGTAATGAGAAAAACAGATGATCCAGGCACAGTATTAGTCCAAGATTAAGGCAATTCCAGCACAGTCAATCCTGCAATCTTCCTCACAAACATCTGTCCCTCAGACTAGTCAAGCAACAGCCTAAACTCAATTGTATTCACAGAATGATATCGATGATCTATCAATCTAAACTCCAACCAGAGGAAGGGCCACAGTGGTGCAGTCTGTGACTCTGAACAGCATAAAAAGGGCCAAGAAACCGGTCTGCCCAGCCCAACTCAACTAACTAATCAGAATTCCTGTATGTTGATTATCAGTTGGTGGAAGCTCTGAAGGGCAAACAATGCACAGTAGGTGGGATTTCAATACCCACCAAGTGTACCATAGTAATACCATGACTGACTGACCGTCTCCAGTTCTGAAGGACATAGCTGCCAGGTAGGGTGTATTGAGGTTGGAGAGAGAACACAAAGAAATAATTTTTTTAACCTCAACCTCACCAACAGAGTCTCCTGTTCTTTAGAGAAGGAAATCTGCCGTCCTTACCTGGTCTGGCCTACATGTGACTCCAGAGCCACAGCAATGTGGTTGACTCTCAACTGCCCTCTGAAATGGCCTAGCAAGCAATTCAGTTCAAAGACAACTAGGGATGGGCAATAAATGCTGGCCAGCCAGCGACGCCCATGTCCCACAAATGCATTAAAAAAATGGGAATGGTGGTAGACAATCAGGGATCAATATCTTGGAATTTCCTATCTAACACCATTATGAGAGCATCATTGAAAGAGGGCCCAGAGCAGTTTAAGCTAGCCTCCCACTACCAGACAGCCAGTGACAGTTTAAGATAGCCCACCACCTTTTTAAGACACTAGAAATGGGGGAAATATACAACTTTGCCAATGGTGTTGACTTCAAGGAAGCCCTTACCAAAGATTCTTACAGCCTCTCATTGCATATTTATAAAATCATGATGACAGCAGTGATATCCATCGATACCACACTGGGAATCCAAAATAAACTGGAGATATGCAAGAAACAAATGAACAAATCAGGTTGATATAAACGTTTTTTAATTTATCACGACCATCAAATGTCTCAAAGTGCTTTACAGCCAATGAAATACTTACGAAGTGTAGTCACTGTTGTGTCAGAAACACAGCAGGAAATTGCACACAGCAACTGCCATAAATAACAATATGATAATAACCTAATAATCATTTTATGATGTTAACTGAAGGATAACCTGCTCCTCTTCATAATAGTGCCATGGGATTGTCTATATCCCAGCAGATATTTCATCTGAAAGACAGCATCTCTGACAGTGCAGTATTGCCTCAGTACCGCACTGGGACATCAAAGTAGACTTTATGCTCAAATCCAGAGGGGGATTCCAGGGCCTTATAACTCAATGCAAGAGCACTACCAGCAAAGCCACTGTAGATATAGCTGAATGGTGAAGCAGTGGCTACATGCCCTATTCCTGCTCCTATTTCTTATATTCATGCATTATTTTCAATCAATTTGCAAATATAAAATACAAGCCCCTTGTGAAACTTAATTGCTGAGCAAAACAAATAATCTAATTTCAACAATTATGGAGAACAGGAATTCTCTATTATTTTATCAAGATCAATCTTACCCCAAGCACCCAAGTGAGATGAAGCATAGGTTAGAATCCAGTTCCATAGTGAAGTTGTACCAACAATATGCAGTAAGCCCAAGTACAGAATAGTGCCACAGCAACAAAGCAAAACTTCAAGAAACAGTAATTAGAGTTAAATATTTGCACCAGTGCAAACATACTGAGCTGTGGACCAGATTATCAGGTTTGTTTACCAGGCTGATTCCGAGGATGGCGGGACTGATGTGTGAGGAGAGATTGACTAGGTTAGGATTGTTTTCGTTGGAGTTTAGACGAATGAGGGGGGATCTCAGAGACTTATAAAATTCTAACAGGACTAGACGGGGTAGATGCAGGGAGGATATTTCCGATGGTGGGGAAGTCCAGAACCAGAGATCACAATCTGAGGATTCAGGGTAGACCATTTAGGACAGAGATGAGGAGACAGTTCTTCACCCAAAGAGTGGTGAGCCTGTGGAATTCATTACCACAGGAAGTAGCTGATGCCAAAACATTAAATGTATTTAAGAGGCGGCTGCATATAGCACTTGGGGCGAAAGGGATCAAAGGTTATGGGGAGAAAGCAGGATTAGGCTATTGAGTTGGATGATCAGCCATGATCGTAATGAATGGTGGAGCAGGCTCGAAGGGCCAAATGGCCTCCTCCTGCTCCTATCTTCTATGTTTCTACGTTTCCCATTTACCAGTCTTAATGCTTCTTCCTTTTCAGAAGCCAAGCGATGCTTCAAAAAACAAGCTAATAAATTACTAACTAAAGCAGCTCACTGTTTTAAAAGTAGTTCATTTCCACCAACACTAAAGTTATAAAGAAGATTTGCTTAAAGGGGTCTAGAATATGCTTTGTGTTGGCAACTGAAATGAAGGAGAGAGACAGGTGTATAGAGGAATTCCACAAAAGCAACTTGAAAAAATATTAAAAACATTCTGAAGGGAGTGCATGTGGGCTCTTTGCTATTAGTATGGAAAATCAGGGTGGTTAGTGCATGCCAATATTTTCTTTTCTCCAGCCTAATCAAATCTTTGCTACAGGAGCTTACACAGCCTAATATACAAAACCAAATGCAGATAGCTACTATTTTAAATATTACTTCTGCAAGGAGCAAAACCTTTTCTGAACACGAGCTATGAATAATGAAAATAATAGCAGGTTCTTTATGTCAAGAATGCAGGGGCTAGATATATCATTAGCTGCATGAGCCAGCTATTATTATACAAAGACATTTTAATTTGCTGTTTCAATTTGGATCATCCACTGTCACACCACATCATTCACTCAGTGGAAAACCAGCACATGAAGGGGGCAAGCCAAGTAGGAACGTTCATTTTAGTTACGTTTCAAGCTAAAAACAGGGGGGGGATAGTTCGCAGTCAGACTTGCTTACAGAATGGGTGACTGCAATAAAATTGGCCCAAACCATCTGATTGTATCTCCAAAACCTCTTCTGATATGAAGAATCTATGTAATGAATGCAATTGGATTTAAACATGTGTTGGGTCAGAATGCAGGTTCACATCAATAATTCATCATTCAGTAACCTGAACTGCTGAAGCAAATCAGAGACCTGGTGCTACAGCAGAGTGACTGGAGGTCTTCTTGAAAATGAGTGGCAAATTATTGCAGTGTACTTTCACCCTTTTAGCACCTGCTCATGAACTGCACTCGCACAGGACTAGAAGCCTGCAGAATACATGGTGTCTACTTTAAAACAGTTCTCAACAAAATCAGGAGCCAAAGATGGGCTGCAGGAGCAGCTGGTAGCAATCTCACTTTGAGTCAGAAGGCTGTGGTTTGTGCTACATGCCATGATGTAAGCTAAATGCAGGTCGATACTTCAGTGCAGCAAATGAAGGAGTGGTGCATTTCCAGAGATGCCATTCCTTGAACAGCAGTCTTCTCAGTCAAGGCATTCTTAAATAATCTTATGGTACAATGTGGTCATAGTAATAGAATCAGAACATTCACAGATTCACTGAACTGTTACAACACAATAGGAGGCCAAATGGCTAGTTGTGTCTGCACCCGCTCTCCAATGATCATTATGGCTTAATATCGCTGCCTTTTCGCCATATCCCTGCATATTGTTTCTATTCAAGTAATCATCCAATGCCCTCTTGAATGCCGACTGAACCTGTCTACACCACACTTCCAGGCAGTGTACACAAACCACTCGCTGTGTGAAAATGTTTGTTCTCGCATCACATTCGCTTCTTTTGCAAATCACCTTAAATCTGTGCCCACTTGTTCTGAATCCTTTTATGGGCGAGGACAGTTCCTATCTACTCTGCCCAGCACTCTCATGATTTTGAGCATCTCTAGCAAACCTCCTCCTAGCCTTCTACTCTCCAAGGAGAATAGTCTCAGCCATTCCAATATGATCTCATGTGAAGTTTCACATCGGAGGAACCATTCTTGTAATCCTCTTCTGCACTCTTTAATGCATTCACATCCTTCCTATAGTGTAGCACCCATAATTGTACACAATATTCCAGCTGAGGTCTAACTATGTCTTGCGCAAGTTCAGTGTAATCTTCTTTCTCTTTAACTCTATGTCGCTATTAAAAAAGCACAGAATACTATATGCTTTATTAACAGCTCTCTACCTGTCCAGCAGCTTCAAGGATTTATGCAAATAAACACCCAAGTCCTTCTGCTCCTGCACCTCTTTCAAAGTTTTACCCCTTGTTAGATATTTGCTCTTCGTGTTCTTCCTACCAAAATGTTGCCTGGTTTGGAGGATATGGACTATGAAGGAAGGTTGAACAAACTTGCATGTTTTCATTGGAGCGTTGGAGGTTTACAAGATTATGACAGGCTTGGATAGAGTGGATAGTCAGAGTCTTTTTCCCAGGGTCGAAGGATCAATTACTCGGGGGCAAAGGTTGAAAGTGAGAGGGGCAAGTTTAAAAGAGATGTAAGAGGCAAGTTTTTCACAGAGTGGTGAATGCTTGGAACGCGCTGCCGGAGGAGGTGGTAGAAGCAGATTCTATAACAATGTTCAAGAGGCATCTGGATAGATACAGGAATAGGCAGCAAATAGAGGAATATGGACTATGTGGAGGCAAGAATATATTAGATCAGAGACACATCTGTGTCAGCACAGACTTGGTGGGCTGATGTGCCTGTTCCTGTGCTGTACTGTTCTTTGTTCTACTAAAATGCATTACCTCACACTTCCCCCCCCCCCCATTGAACTTCATCTGACACCTATCTGTCTATTCCACCAGCTTGTTTTTGTCCTTTTGAAGTTCTACACTCTTCACAGTTTACAACATTTCCAAATTTAGTGACATCTGCAAACTTTGAAATTGTCCCCTGCACACCAAGATCCAGATCATTGATATATAACAGGAAAAGCAAAGGTCCCAATACCAACCCCTGGGAAACACCACTAAAAACCTTCCTCCAGCCCAAAAATAACCATTGACCCATTATTCAGTCAATGTTGTGTCCACATTGTTTTTGTCCCTTTTATTCCACGAGCTATAACTTTTCTCACAAGTCTATTATGTGGCACTGTATCAAATGCCTTCTGAAAGTTCAAGTACACCACATCAACAGCATTATCCTCATCCACTCTCTATGTTACTGCCTCAAGTACACCAGCAAGTTAGTTAAATAATATTTCCTCTTTAGGAATATATGCTCTTTCTAATCAACCCACATTTTTCCATGTGATCACTAATTAATTCTATTCCAAGTAATTGTTTCTAGAAGCTTGCCCACTACTGATGTTAAACCGACTGGCCTGTGATGGCAGAGCTATCCTTACAACCTTTTTTGAAAAAGGGCCTAACATTTGCAATTCTTCAGTCCTCTGGCACCTTCCCCGAGTCAAAAGTTTTACAGCACAGAAAGTCTAGAAAACACTGGAAGATTATGGCTAGTGCATCTGCAATTTCCATTTTCACTTCCTTCAATATTCCTGGAAGCACCTCATCTGGTTCTGGTGCCTTGTCAACCTTCAGTATTGATGATCTATTCAACACTTCCTCCCAACAGTCTTTTCAACACTTCCTCTGAGCCCTTGACTCTGTTTTACCATTCAAATAGAGGTTGACTGATCTGTATCTCAACTCGGTTCCCCAACTTTGCTCTTCATCCTTTAATATCCTCTCCAAACAAAAAACTATCAATCTTAGTTTTGAAAAGTTCAGCTCATCCAGCACCTACAGAATTTTGGAAGGAAATTCCACATTTCTACTCCCCTTGTTGTGGAAGACTGTTTCCTAATTTAATTCTTAAATGGCCAAACTTCAGTTTTAAGATTGTGTCTCTTTGTTCTCGGTTTTCCCACCACAGGAAAAAGCTCCCCTATATCTAAAAACATTTATATAACACCTTTCACAAACTGAATATTCCAAAATACTTTACAGCAAATTAAGTAATTTTGAAATGTGAGAAATGTGGCACTCAATTTGCACACAGCAAGGTCCCACAAAACACAATGTGAAAATGACCAGATAATGTGTTTTACTTAAAACTGAAGATAGTTAAGCGATAAATATTGGCCAGGACATATTCATTTTATTGCTTTAAACATTTTAATTAGATACCCTTCAACTATCTTAATTCAAGGAAAAACATGCAGGCTTATGCAAGCTGTTCTCATAAGTTTGACTTTAGCCCAGTATTAGTTTGGTAAACTGGTACTGTTGTATCCTTCCTGAAGTATGATAACCATAACTGAATTCAATACTCCAGATGGGGTCCAGCCAAGGCTCTGCACAACCGAAGGATTACTGCCTCTCATTTGCATTCCAAACCTCTTGAAATACAAGTCCAACATTCAATTAGTGTTTCTGATTTTTTCTTACCCAAGCACTGACTTTTAAGAACATAAGAAATAGGAGCAGGAGTAGGCCATTTAGCCCCTCGAGCCTGCCCCGCCATTCAATAAGATCATGGCTGATCTGAAGTGAATCAGTTCCACTTACCCGCCTGCTCCCCATAACCCTTAATTCCCCTTCCGAGGAGAAATCCATCTATCCGTGATTTAAACATATTCAACGAGGTAGCCTCCACCACTTCAGTGGGCAGAGAATTCCAGAGATTCACCACCCTCTGAGAGAAGAAGTTCCTCCTCAACTCTGTCCTAAACTGACCCTCCTTTATTTTGAGGCTGTGCCCTCTAGTTCTGGTTTCCTTTCTAAGTGGAAAGAATCTCTCCACTTCTACCCTATCCAGCCCCTTCATTATCTTATATGCCTCTATAAGATCACCCCTCAGCCTTCTAAACTCCAACGAGTACAAACCTAATCTGCTCAATCTTTTCATGATTATACACCTGCACTACTCAAATCCTTGTGCTCTTCCAGTTTCTAGTCTCTCGTCATCAAGAAAATAGTCGAACTTGTCTTTCTTGGATCCAGGGCATATTGCCTCACATTCTTTCATATCTGCCACAGTTTTTCTCACTTTCATAATCACAGATGGGCAGTTCTGTTATCCTGGTCAATGTACCTCCCTATAACGAATACCAAAAAAAGCCTAAATAAATGATTGCAGTCTGACTCACACTTCCAACGAGTGATTGCATGAAGCAACTAAGCATTTTGGCTATAAAGTTCCATATAAGTCCAAGTATTTGTTTACAAGTGGAAGTAAAAGTGTGCTTTACAAACATCATGGGAAATGACAACATTTCCTATAATAGAGATACTGGAAGAGGTTTACTTACAATGCACGCAAAAAGATCTCAGACCCATATTTATTTCCCAGTGGGATTTGAATAACAACTTCCACCAAAAGTAAACCAAATATATCATACAAGATATTATGGCCATGTGTAGCTTTGTATAGGTTTTGAACTGTTCCAGGCCGTCTTCTGTTATGGTGGAAATGAACTGAGGCTTCTACTGTTTGAAATTTACGTACACTCATTGCATCAAATTCAGGAACAAATACAGACCACTGAAGAACCAGTGAGGTGCCACCTAGGAGGAAGAGAGAATACAGCAAAAAGCCAAGGTAGGGCACGAGATGAATAAGCTTAGGAGCACTGTACCTTTTTCAAGCTCTAAAGTTATATGTAAAAGATTTCCTCCTGTTTTTAATTTAGATTAATTTTCCACTTTTGTTGTAAAACATCCACTAACAAAAATCAAAGGAACATAAATGCTATCCCTGGTTTATCCTTCACCACTTATTAATACTGAGCATAACTCTTGCACAACTGTATTCAAGAGCAAAGTATTAGCTCAATCACCACTGCTAGACTGAATCTATAATACCTCTTTCAGCACAAAGGAGTATTAGCAAGAGCGTGAAACTCTTGCAAAAAGGGTCACTTCAAAAAATTGAATAATACTAGAAAAGCAAACAATTAAACAAAACAAGTGTGAAGGAATACAACAAGAACCTATTTATTCATATTTTGTTCAAATCTTGGTAGCAGAGTGTGGCCACCACATTTGCACTCTAAGGAACTTTATTTCAAGTTGTAGCTGATTGTTGAGGGCCATACTCCCAGTACCCATCCATCAAGATAATTCTTTGCATCAGTCTCCATCACAGATCCAGCAATATCACAGTTGGAAAGTAGGCAAAAGCCCAGACACACATTGAATAGCCGGGGGGGAGGGGCACAGATGGAAACGAGTAGATCACAAGTAGCTCTCAGGCTGCATTGTGAACATCACAGACTTAAATGACACTGTTCAAGTTCACAATTGGTGAACGACAGAGTTGTTAATGCATCTTTATAAACTTATTCTAAAAATGATAAAACTAATTTAACATACAACCTCAAGATTAACCCAGATGGATACATTTAATATTCAACTCTCCCTGTTGGCATTGGCCGTAGCTCGCAAACAAGGCAGTTTAAAGTTGTGCCTCTTCTCATACAATGTGAATTTACACATGAATGATTAACACGCCGGCAGCCCTAATCTTTTGCATGTTAACTCTTTAGGCGCATCTTAAAGTTATGGTGTTTAATTATTATGTTACCTCTTCATCAGCTGACATCCAAACTAGCCATAAAACATCAGGATTATCAACTCTTATACCAATAATTGTACATTTATTGAATACAGGAGCTAAACTTCAGACCCAAGTCTTTTAATTGTAATATGGAACAACTACAACGGAAGACAAAATGGGTTCCTGATTCCAGGAACAAGTGTAATTTGTAAGATTCAAAATGAGTTTATTCAGAAAACCAGTTAAACTTGCAGTTGACTAACTGAAGTTAATATGCAGCAAGCCAGTGAAACCGATCATGCTGCACTACAATTCACATTTAAAATATAAATTATTGCATCTTCATTGATTCAAAGCACAGCATTTGAACACGAGTACTCCAGTAAATAAATTGAAACAAAGCTATACTTTATTCAGTTAACTTAAAATCACACAAAAGGTTACAAAGAACTATAATAAATTTAATTCAGGACATTGGAAATGCACATAACTGAAATTTTCACCAACTCAGGAACAAATTGTTAGCAACTACACATTACTACCAACTTACTTGTGCCAAGGGAAAAGTAATAAAAAGTACAATTATTACTGAACAGAACTGGCCTACGACTTTCACAGATAATGCCGTGCCCATTATACACAGAATGCCGAGTACAACAACACCATTTACTGTATTTAGATTTTCAGAAACAAACAGCTATTTTATTCAGAAACAAACAATTAAAAAATGATCAGAAGCTTTAATACTTCCAAAAAATACATTCGGCATTTTAAAAACTGGATATTTATAAACATTTCATAAAGGCATAATAAAATGCTGTGAAGAAGTATGTGTACTCTTATTCACAATTCATTTAAATAAAGCATTTTAATAAGTTGCTAAGTAGGAGCAAAGAGAGGGGAAACAGAAGAAAGGGCTATATAGATATAATTGTAGATACATCATGTAAATATAGACGATACCAACAATGAGACACAAGAGATAGGCCACAGGACCAGCGAGTACCTTATTTTCCTTGGAAGATTCTGTGTCAGTGCTGAAAGGCCTGTTGAAACGGAATAGTGCACAAGCAGCAGAACAGATAGCGATACCAGGATAGCTGAATTAATGACCACCGCCCCGCCAACAAAGCCAAACACAAACAGAAGCATGCAACCAGGACTCATGGCTCTGTGCTGGCATGGTTGTGTTCAGAGACCAGAACACTGTGGGGAAGGTTACACAGGGGTTGAGGGTGTATCCTTGGACTGAAAAATCTGTCACTCAACCACAGCCACAAAAGCGTGTGCTCGAAACAATGCCATCAGCACAACCAGCGAGCTACATTCTGCAGCAGCTCACACAGAATGACATCATCCTGCTAATATTTAAAAGCCGACGCCGATCACCTCAGCATCACTGCTGCAGCACTAGCAACCATCACTCCGTTATCCATCCCCCCTCAACTACCCTGCTTATTGGTTGTAAAAATCCACTGCTTACATAATACATGTACATAAAAGGAACCCTCATTGTTAAGCACAAATGGTCAGATCGGGCTCCACACAACATATCCAATAGTAAAATCTTACAAACATAAAACCAACCTTTTAAAAACAATTATTAGCGGAGAAGCTGTTTTACCAACAATTTTCCAGCTATTTATCCTGCTCTCAGCATAATTGTTTTAATTCCAGCCTATTAGCCAGCGACAGCTCTATTATACAATGCACTTGTCCAACATCAGCCAAACTATTGTTCGCTGCTCTGTCATTAGGCAAATAGGTCACTGGTCACATGCCCCAAACACATCGATATTTCTATTTTGCCAAAAGGAGATAAGAAAAACGAGAACGTTTACCGAACTCTGTTGTGGACTCCGGGTTCCTGCAGATCTGCCCCAAGCAACTGGTGAAGTTTGGTTCGTTCCAAGTGCTCCATGTAATTGTGGATCATCTGCAATGAAGACGGATGGTGAAATAAATGTCAGGTTTATCAGTGTTTTATTACTTCAAGAATAGATGTTTTAGTAGAACGTTAAAGGCACTTAGCTTTATAACTGCAAAGTAATGTAATGCTTGCAATACTCCTGCTTTTCATATCACTATGTTTTGTATTTTGAATTACTCAGATGATATAATTGTTTATGAAGTTATATTTCTTCAAAAACTCATTTGTGATTTTGGATGGATGAGGAAACTCCCAGTGCATTTTCAGTAAACAAGTTCAGAACTTAATACTATGAGCAGAGCCTAACCCTGCCAGAGGGGCCGGCAGCTGAGTGGTCAGGGCGCTATCATGCATACGCTGATCTCCCAATATACTGCGAGATTGGTTGACATCACCTGCACCACCCCCCCTCCCCAGACATCGCCCCCCCCCCCAATCACTGCCCCCCCGCCCTGGTGATCGCCAGCCCAGATCCCCGGCCCCACCACTAGCCCCCGCCCCATAATGCAGAGACCCCTTCCTTCCCATCCCCATCTGGCTCCACCCCCATCTGGCCCTGCTCCCGGGTGGCTCCCCACCCCTCGGGCACTGCCCCAGCTGGCACTGATGTGGAGGTGCCGGCGTTGGACTGGGGTAAACTGCCAGGGTCCCAGTCTGGCAATGCCAGGCTAGCACTGCCCAAGGGGCACTGCCGCCCCCATGTCCCTAACCTTCCAGGGACCTCAATGGCCTCCGATCCCATCAGAGAGGCCATCATTTCTGGTCACCATTGCCGCAAACCAGCTGTGATCCCCGCTAGTGGGAACCTTCACCGGCGAGATCAGAAATCCAAGTGATCCCGGACAATATGGTCCGGAGCTCCTTAAATGGATTTAAATGAGGTAGTGAATATTCAAGTCAGCCTTGAGCCGTTTCTCGCACAAAGCTAAATAATTTTTTTTTAAATTGCCTGGGGGAATCAGCCTGGGGGCTGGACGCTGGGCGGGAATCAGTTTTTTAGCCTCCCGCTTAAATTTCCCGCCACTCTACTCGAACAGCGTGGCGGGGCAGGAAAATCACACCCTATGATCCTTTTTTAAACTGGTTAAAATAAATGAAAACTTCTATAGTTTGAAGAGTGTTCTGACATTGTGCCAATATCTTAGAAATATGAATCAGAGCAAGGAATTGCACCAACATAGCTCCATAACATTCCATGTTAATCTTCTGCTCAACTAGTTAACTTAGCTCCCTTAAAATCAATTACAAGAAGTTAGTGAAGAGATAGCAGAGGCAATATGACAGAGAGATATACATAAATCCAATGGGCCTATCAGTCTACTCTCAATCATCAGCAAAGTAATGGAAGTGTCATCGACAATGTTATCAAGTGGCACTCACAGCAAGAACCCGTTCACTGTTGCTCAGTTTGGGTTCTGCCAGGGCCACTCAGCTCCTGACCTCATTGTAGCCTTGGTCCATACATAGAAACATAGAAACCCTACAGTGCAGAAGGAGGCCATTCGGCCCATCGAGTCTGCACCGACCACAATCCCACCCAGGCCCTACCCCCACATATTTTACCCGCTAATCCCTCTAACCTACGCATCCCAGGACTCTAAGGGACAATTTTTAACCTGGCCAATCAACCTAACCCGCACATCTTTGGACTGTGGGAGGAAACCGGAGCGCCCGGAGAAAACCCACGCAGACACGAGGAGAATGTGCAAACTCCACACAGACAGTGACCCGAGCCGGGCATGGACAGAAGAACTGAACTCGAGAGATCAGAGCAACTGCCCTTAATATCAAAGCAGCATATGACAAAGTGCAGCAATGAAGAGCCCAAGCACAACTGAACTCAATGGAATGGGGGAAATCTTTCCGGTGGTTGGAGTCATACCTAGCACAAAAATAGATGGCTTTGGTTGTTGGAGGTCAGCCATCTCAACTGCAGAATATCACTGTAGGATTTCCTCAGGTGAGTGTCCAAGTTCCAATAACTTTCAGCTGCTTCATCAATGACTTTCCCTCCAACAAAAGGTTGGAAGTGGGAATGTTGGTTAATGACTGCACGATGCTCAGTACCATTTCCAACTATTTAGATAAGGAAGTGCTCTCTGTTTACATGCAGCAATACCTGGACAACATCAAGGCTTGGGTTGATAAGTGGCAAGTAAAATTTGTGACACTAACAAGAGAGAATCTAATCAACTTCCCCTGACATTCAATAGCATTACCATTGCTGAATCCTCCACTATTAATATTCTGGGGTTTACCATTGATCAGAAACTGAACCGGACTAGCCATATAAATACTGTGGCTACAAAAGCAAATCAGAAGCTGGGAATTCTGCAGTGAATAACTCACCTCCTAACCCCCACAAAAGCTTATCCTATCTACAAGGCACAAGTCAGGAGTGTGATGGAATACTCTGGACTTGTCTGGATGGGTGCAGCTCTAACAACACTCAAGAAGCTCGATACCAGGGCAAAGCTGCCTGCTTAAATGGCACCCCATCCACCACCTTGAACATTCACACTCTTCACTGTGACAGAACAGCAACTCACCAAGGCTCCATCTACAAGACCTTCCAAATCTGTGACCGCTACCACCGAAAACACCACCACCTGAAGTTCCCCTCCAAGCCACACGCCATCCTGACTTGGAAATATAATGCCGTTCCTTTGTAATCACTGGATCAAAACCCTGGAGCCCCCTCCCTAACAGTACTGCGGTTGTACCTAAATCACATGGACTGCAGCTATTCAAGAAGGCAGCTCACCACCACCTTCTCAAAGGCAATCGGGAATGGGCAATAAATGTTAGCCTAGCCAGCGATGCCCACGTATCCTGCAGAATAATAAAAAAGGGAATTGTGCCAAAGGACTAACAAACAGCTAATGAAACTCTATATAAAAAAGGGAGACAGAAGAAATCCAAGGAACTATTGACTGATTAGCTTAACGTTAGTGGTAGGATAGATGATCGAATTCTTACTTAATAGAAAAACACAGAAACCAAAAATATAACAGGCTACCCAGTACAGATTCCAACAGGGAAAGTCATGCTTGACTAACCTTATTGAATTCTTTTGAAGCAGTAATGGAAAAAATAGATAAGGGTAATGCATTGTGATAAGTATATTTCCAAAAAGCCTTCAATAAGGTACCGCATAGTATACTCAAGACCAAGGTCAAACTTGTGGAGTCAGAGTACACGATTAGATAGCAAATTGGCTACAGTTACAGGCCAGGTCATTGCGTGTCTTTAAGACAGAGATAGATAGGTTCTTGACTAAGGGGATCAGGGGTTATGGGGAAAAGGCAGGAGAATGGGGATGAGAAAAATATCAGCCATGATTGAATGGCAGAGCAGACTCGATGGGCCGAGTGGCCTAATTTTGCACCTATGTCTTATGGACGGAAAGTAAGAGTTTGCGTGGATATTTAAGTAAGAAAAGAGTTAACAAAGTGAGCATTTGTCCTGTAAAAAGTGGTCTGGGGAATTAATAATGGAAAGAACAGAAATGGTGGATACATTAAACAGGTATTTTGCATCTGTCTTCATTATGCAGGACACAATTAGTAGCCCAGAAATAGCTGTAAGGAAGGGGACAGAAAGCAGGAAACTGCAGGCCAGTTAGCCTAACATCTGCCACAGAGAAAAGTTAGAAGCCATATAGCAGGGCACTTAGAAAATATTAAGACACTCCAGCACAGTCAACATGATTTTGTGAAAGGGAAATCATATTTAACCAATTTACTGGAGTTCTTGAAAGGAGTCACATGTACTGTAGATAAAAGAGAACTGGTGGATGTACTGGCATTTGGTAAGGTGCCACATTGAAGCTTTTTGCAGTAAATAAAAGCTCATGGAGAAGGGGGTAACATTTTGGCATGGATAGAAAATTGACTAGCTAACAGAAAACAGAGGGTAGGCATAAATGGGTTTTTTCTGGTTGGCAGAATGTGACAAGTGGTATGCCATAGGGATCAGTGCTGTGGCTTCAACATTTTACAATTTATATGCTGACTTGGATGAAGGGACTGAAGGCATGGTTGCTAAATTTGCTGATGACACAAAGATAGGTAGGAAAGTAAATTGTGAAGATGATCTAAGCAGACATAGATAGGTTAAGTGAACAGGCAAAGATCTGGCAAATGAAACACAAGGTGGGAAAATGTGAAATGGTCTGTTTTAGCAGGAAGAATAAAAAAGTTTATATCAAAATGGCGAGAGTTTGCAGAGGTCAGAAATTCAGAGGGATCTGGGTGTCCTAGTGCATGAATTACAAAAGGCTGGTATGTAGGTACAGCACACTAATAGAATGTCATTGTTTATTGTAAGGGGAACTGATTACAAAGGTTATGCTTCAGTTGTACAGAGCATTGATGAGACAACATTAAGAGTATTGTGCACAATATTGGTTTCCTTATTTAAGAAGTGATGCAAATGAGTTAGAAGCAGCAAAGAGAAGGTTTACGAAACTAATACCAGGAATGGGCGGGTTGTTTTAAGAGGAAAGGTTAGGCTTATATCCATTGGCGTTTAGGCGAGCAAGAGGTGACTTGATAGAAACCTTTAAGATCCTGAGGGGTCTTGACAGGGTGGATGTGGAGAGGATATTTCTTCTTATGGGAGAATCTAGAACTAGGGGCCACTGTTTAAAAATAATGAGTCGCCCATTTAAGACAGAAATGAGGAGAATTTTTTTCTGAGTGCCGTGAGTCTTTTGAACTCTCTTCCTCAAAAAGCAGTGGAGGCAGAATCTTTGAATATTTTTAAGGCAGAGCTGGATAGATTATTGACTAACAAGGAGGTGAAAGGTTACCAGGGGTAGGCAGGAATGTGGGGTTATGGTTACAATCAGATCAACTCTGGCCTATTTGAATTGTGGAGCAGGCGCGAGGGGCCAAGTGGCCTACTCTTGCTCATAATTCATTTGTTCAATATGCAAAATGGAATTCATTTCTCAAGGGATAAAATCGAATAGCACAGAAATTTTGTTAAATTTGTATATCATCTGAATTAGACCACACTTGGAATTTTGTGAACTGTTCTGGCCTTCATTTATATAAAGAAAATCGGCATTGGAGAAGGTACAAGATAGATTTACTCGAGTCTTATTGGAAATGAGAGAATATACCTTTCAAAAGAGGCTGAACGAGATGACTGAGGGGCTCGCAAGGATACAAGGCCTGCCTGGGATAAAAGGCCAGCAGAATTAGTTTTGTACTGTGCCAAAGAACCAAGTAAGAAGTCTCACAACACCGGGTTATAGTCCAACAGGTTTATTTGGTAGCAAAATCCACTAGCTTTCGGAGCACTGCTCCTTCGTCAGGTAAGTGGGAGTTCTGTTCACAAACAGGGGATATAAAGACACAAACTCAATTTACAAAATAATGGTTGGAATGCAATCTTTACAGGTAATCAAGTCTTAAAGGTACAGACAATGTGAGTGGAGAGAGCGTTAAGCACATGTTAAAGAGATGTGTATTGTCTCCAGACAGGACAGTTAGTGAGATTCTGCAAGCCCAGGCAAGTCATGGGGGTTACAGATAATGTGACATGAACCCAAGATCCCGGTTGAGGCCGTCCTCGTGTGCGGAACCTGGCTATCAGTTTCTGCTCAGCAACTCTGCGCTGTCGTGTGTCGTGAAGACCGCCTTGGAGAACGCTTACCCGAAGATCAGAGGCCGAATGCCCGTGACCGCTCAAGTGTTCCCTCACAGGAAGAGAACAGTCTTGCCTGGTGATTGTCGAGCGTTCATTCATCCGTTGTCATAGCATCTGCATGGTCTCCCCAATGTACCACGCCTCGGGACATCCTTTCCTGCAGCGTATCAGGTAGACCACGTTCAGGATCTTGGGGCACGACTTAAGATATTAAATGAATACTTTGCATCCGTCTTTACCAAGGAGGTAGATGCTACTCAGGTCATGGTGACAGATGAGGAATCCCTTTCTCTGGGAGAATTCAAATTTGATAAAGAGGAAATGTTGAATAGACTGTTGGTACTGAAAGTACTGAAAGTCAACCGGGATCTTGGGTTCATGTCACACTATTTGTAACCCCCACGACTTGCCTGGGCTTGCAAAATCTCACTAACTGTCCTGTCTGGAGACAATACACATCTCTTTAACCTGTGCTTAACGCTCTCTCCACTCACATTGTTTGTACCTTTACGACTTGATTACCTGTAAAGATTCGCATTCCAACCATTATTTTGTAAATTGAGTTTGTGTCTTTATATGCCCTGTTTGTGAACAGAACTCCCACTTACCTAACGAAGGAGCAGCGCTCCGAAAGCTTGTGGATTTTGCTACCAAATAAACCTGTTGGACTTTAACCTGGTGTTGTGGGACGTCTTACTGTGTTTACCCCAGTCCAACGCCGGCATCTCCACACCAAAGAACCAACACAGGCACAATGGACCAAGTAACCACCTCCTCCTTCATTGTATTTACAAAAAGCAAGATAAATAAATCCCATCACAGCAAACTCACTCGCCCAGTAAAATCAATGCATCATATTGCATGTAATGAATTAGGTCGATTCGGAAGATTTTGGTGTACTCCTTGTTTGTGCTAAGCTATTTAAATGTTTAAGTTTGGCCTGGGGCAACAGTTCCAGTTACCCTCATAACTCCTGAATTCAAACTGCAGAGTCATGGAATCCTGATAGTGCAGAAGGAGGCCAGTCGGTCCATCGAGCCTGCACTGACAACAATCCCACCCAGGCCATATCCCTGTAACCCCACGTATTTACCCTGCTAATCCCTTTTGAGATCTGAGATTTCTGAAGCATTGGCTACTGGGCTATGTCTCATCACAACAATCTTAACTTGCACAGGGATTTCAATGTCATTAAAGAAAGAATGATCAAGGCTCATTTATCTTTTTCAAAGGTTGAGGGAGCTAGGGCTCCTCTGGAGCGGAGGAGGCTGAGGGGGGACTTAATAGAGGTTTATAAAATGATGAAGGGGATAGATAGAGTGAACGTTCAAAGACTATTTCCTCGGGTGGATGGAGCTATTACAAGGGGGCATAACTACAGGGTTCATGGTGGGAGATATAGGAAGGATATCAGAGGTAGGTTCTTTACGCAGAGAGTGGTTGGGGTGTGGAATGGACTGCCTGCAGTGATAGTGGAGTCAGACACTTTAGGAACATTTAAGCGGTTATTGGATAGGCACATGGAGCACACCAGGATGATAGGGAGTGGGATAGCTTGATCTTGGTTTCAGATAAAGCTCGGCACAACATCGTGGGCCGAAGGGCCTGTTCTGTGCTGTACTGTTCTATGTTCTATGTTAAACATAGTTCCACAGGAGTTTGTCTAGATTGAAGTGAGCCTTACGGTGCCCCACAATCTTATATAAAATCAAAACAATCTTCATGGGATCAAAATTCTGATTACTTTGTGGGCCATCAAAGCATCTGATATATGTCTTAAAACAACCACATCAGAAGCACCAAGAGCTGCGCTGGTGCACTACCTGGTGACCCCTGCTTGAAGCTGCAAGCTGACACTCTATTTTGAAGTTCTCATTTGGAGAAATACCATGAAGCCAACATAGCAGAGGGCAGCTGGCTCTTGCAAAACCTCATCCCAGTGAGAGAGATCACCTCCAGATGAGGAGGAAACCCACCCCTTTCATGTTTTGATTATGAATGATGAGGATTCGAGCCGTGTGATTCCATGCCAACAAACGAACTCTGAACCAAGTTACCTCAAGATAGAGCAGGTCATTATCTCTGTGGCAGCTGTTCATTTGACTGGCTCTATAGGGAGGGTCTTTAGGGAGGGTCAACTGTACTCTGTGGAGTGGCTCATCCTGTGTGGATCCTCACTTTCACCCAACTCTCACTCACAGCTCCAAGTAGTTGTTATCATGAGACAGCCAGTCCACCCTGGTAAACCACTTTGACAAGTGGGTGAAACCAGGTGAAGGGAGCCGTCGGGTCTCCTACCCTTGCTGACTTAGGGATTTGTGACAATCGGTGAGCAACGTGACAGCAGTTGTGGATTCACTGGAAGCTGTAGTTGCAAACTTGCACACAGGTGGCTCAGGCCACAGCGGAAAACGATATTCACTGCACTGAGGGTAACTGGTGACCTTCAGGGATATATCGAACTCCACTGCTCTATCTCTCATAAGTATCAAGATCCAGTTGATGAAAATAATGAATAACCCAGAAACCACCGGAATAGAAACATTGCCTTTACATGGTTTACTTCAATGAAAAGTCATCACTATCCATATGATTTGCAGGACTGTCCAATCTAAATCCAGAGAGATGAAATAAGCTTGGCCAAGTCAGAAAGCAGAGAAACTTCAGTAATATGTAGACCACGAAGACTGGAAAAGATTCTATAATGCTCTAAAATCTAGCTACAGGCCCCAATATACTGGCTCATAGCCAATCCTCAGAGCCAGTGGGTCAACACTGGGAGAAAGCCTAAATTCTAAAAAGTTGTGCAGAAACCACATCGTCAATTGGCCTTCACTCATCAATGAATGAAAAAGCAACAAACAGGCAGCCACAGGTTGCCATCAACTAGTCTCTTGATGACCCTCCCACACTGTTAGAAATGATAAAAAGTGAACAAACTCCTGTCTCGCAGCAAAGCTCCAGTGTTGATGCTTTCCCAGCTGAGGTCTACAAGGTCAATGCCTGGCCAACAAGCTCACTGAACTCTTTCAGTCTCTGAGCCAAGGAACCATCCCTCAAGAATGCAAAAAAAATGCCTGCATTGTCCACGTGGACAAGTGCAAAGGAACTCGTCAATGTTGTGACAATAATAGAGGAATCTCAGTCCTCTCCAACGCCAGCAGAATCCTTCTGAACTGTTAAGTTCAATATTTTAACCTAGATTTACTGCCAGAGTTGGTGTGATTCCTGAGAAACCACTGATATAGCTTCTGCAGTTAGACAGCTCCAGAAGAATTGCCAAGAATGGTGCATGGACCTCCATACCATGTTTGTTGACCTGACCAAGGCCTTGACACAGTCAAGGCTGTGAGGGCCTTGGGAAGGTGGTGGAGAAATTTGACTGTCTGATAAATTCATGATGTGGAGATGCTGGCGTTGGACTGGGGTGAACACAGTAAGAAGTCTCACAACACCAGGTTAAAGTCGGACAACATTCCGGCAACAGTAATGAAGACTTGTGCTCCAGAACTTGTCGATCCCCTAGCCAAGCTCTTCCAGTCAAAGCAGCCAGCATAATTAAGGACCCCACGCACCCCGGACATTCTCTCTTCCACCTTCTTCCGTCGGGAAAAAGGTACAAAAGTCTGAGGTCAAGTACCAACCGACTCAAGAACAGCTTCTTTCCTGCTGCCGTCAGGCTTTTGAATGGACCTACCTTGCATTAAGTTGAACTTTCTCTACACCCTAGCTATGACTATAACATTACATTCTGCACTCTCTTGTTTCCTTCTCTATGAACGGTATGCTTTGTCTGTAAAGCGTGCAAGAAACAATACTTTTCACTGTAAGCTAATACATGTGACAACAATAAATCAAATCAAATCATGCAGCACCTTCCAAACCCACAACTGCTATCAAAACTAAAGGGAGAAGGGAGGCAAGTGCATTGGAATACTATCACCTGGAAATTCCCCTCCAAGCCACACACCAATCTCACTTCGAAATATATCATTCCTTTACTGTCACTGGGTCAGAATCCTGGAACTCTCTCTCTAACAGTACATCACATGGACTGCAGCAGTTAACAAAGACAAGCTGTTCCAGTACAACTACAACATTGCCATCTACTCGACAATGAGAAAAATTGCCATCGTGTATCCTGTTCACAAAGGGTGGACAAATCCAATCTGGCCAATTACTGTCTCATCAGTCTACTCTTGATTATCAACAAAGTAATGGACGATGACATTGACAGTACTATCATGCAGCACTTACTGCTCATTGATGCCCAGTTTGGTTTCTGCCAGGGTTACTCAGCACCTAACCTCTAGATTCAAACATGGACAAAAGAGCCCAAAAGAGGGGGAGGTGAGAATCACTGCCCTTGACATCAAGGCAACATTTGACCAAGTGTGGCATCAATGAGCTCTAGCAAAACTGGAGTCAATGGAATCGGGGGGGAAAACCCTCCGCTCATTGGAGTCAGACCTGGCAGAAAGGAGGATGGTTTTGGTTGCTGGAGATCAATCATCTTAGTCCCAGGACATCACTATAGGAGTCCCTCTGGGTAGAGTCCTAGGCCCAACCTAGGAAGTGGGGATGCTTTTGCTGAGGATCACAATGTTCAGCATCATTCGCGACTCCTCAGATACTGAAACACTCCTTATCCAAGCAGCAAAATCTGGACAGCATTCAGGCTTGGACTGATAAGCAGCAAGTAACATTCATGTTGCACAAGTACCAGGCAATGACCATCACCAACAGGAGAAATTCTAACCATCACTCTGAAATTCAATGGCACTACCATTGCTGATTCTCCACCATCAACATCCTGGGGGATAACCATTGACCTGAAACAGCCATGTAAATGCCTGGGATTCTGTGGCGAGTAAATCACCTCCTGACTCCCCAAAACCTATCTGCCATCTGCAAGGCCTAAGTCAGCAGTGTGATGGAATATTCTTCACATGCCTAGATGAGTGTAGCTCTAATAACATTCAAGAAGTTTGATATCATCCAGCACAAAGCAGTTGCTTGATGTCCACTACCGACACACCGTGACAATGATGTATACCATCTACAAGATGCATTGTAGCAACTCACCATGGCTCCTTCGACAATACTTTCCAATCCAAGAATCTCTACCACTAAAAAGGCATGGGCTGCAGATGCATGGAAAACAACAACCTTCAAGTTCCATCCAAGCCACACACAATCCTGGCTTGTTTTCCTTCACTGTCATTGGGTCAAAATCCTGAAACTCTCTAATCCCTATGGATGTACCTACATCACCTGGACTGCAGTGACTCAAGAAGGCAGCTCAGCACCATCTCAAGAGCAATTAGGGATGGGCAACAAATGCTGGCCTAGCTCATGTTGCCCATATCCTGAGAAAGAATAAATAAAAGACAGCCCTGCCCACTCTTCTTTATGCATGCAAGATTTGGCCTGTGTTCTAATGTTATGCTAAGAAGCTCAACCATTTTCACTTAAGCTACCTTCAGAAGCTTCTAAAGATCAGATGGCAAGACAATACACCAGGCACTGAGGTGCTCAGCCATTTGGCATGCCAAGCATCCATACCTTACTGAAGGTCACAACTTGGTTTGGCTGGTCATATAGTCAGAATGCCTGACATTTGCTCAACAAAACAAATCTTTTATAGACAGTTTGAATCTGGGTGCACTCCCATGACATTCAAAGGAAGCACTCCGAGGACACTCTGAAAGCTTCGCTCAGGAAATCTGATATCAACTTTGAGCCCTGGGAGAAACTTGCTCAAAATCACTGCATCTGGCGCAACCAACTGAAAAAACAGTGCAGCAGCCTTCGAAAACCAGTGCCTATCAGAGGAATAAGAGAAAACTCAAAGAGGAGATCCCAAGTGAGCAATTTGTCCAAAACTCAATTGTCTGCAGTGTTCTAGCCTGTTTGCAGCAGAACCTTCCAGGTGCAGATTGATCTCAACTGTCATCCATGTACCCACCAGAACCCTACCAATCACCCCAGATAATGAAAATGGTCATTCTAGCCTCAAAGATCGAACAAAGGGCAGTTTTATTTTGAGTTGAGTGGCATTATCTCCCAATAAGAAGTTTGACAACACCAGGTTAAAGTCCAACAGGTTTATTTGGTAGCAAAAGCCACACAAGCTTTCGGAGCTGCAAGCCCCTTCTTCAGGTGAGTGGGAATTCTGTTCACAAACAGAGCATATAAAGACACAACCTCAATTTGGTTGTGTCTTTATATGCTCTGTTTGTGAACAGAATTCCCACTCACCTGAAGAAGGGGCTTGCAGCTCCGAAAGCTTGTGTGGCTTTTGCTACCAAATAAACCTGTTGGACTTTAACCTGGTGTTGTCAAACTTCTTACTGTGTTTACCCCAGTCCAACGCCGGCATCTCCACATCATTATCTCCCAACGCAGAGCTGACAGCACACACTTTAAATCTTCCCTTTCCTATGACTAGGTTACCCACAATGCTTCCTACTCAATGTTATTAGTTACCTCTGTGTACTTTTTCTGTTTAAAAAAAGTGAGAGCGTATATAAAAGGATAAAACCCATTGGGGTGGGGGGGTGGGGGGGGAAAGCACACTGAAGAGAGCAACAAATACAGATACAAGAGAAATTAATGTGTGAGGCAGGAAAAAGCACTGGAAAAAACCATTGAAATGCTGTAAGGTGGTGGTGGAAGGGGATTAGAGACAAAAAGGAAAAAAAAAGCTTGTGTGTCTAGGGAGGGGACAGAGATGGTGTTTATTTTGTACTTCGCGATTATTTTGCATAAGATAAGATAAAACAATCAGTCTTTTTACAGTATTCTAAAATAATATTGGCTGCCAGCAGACTGGACCTTAGAAAGGCTCCTTGTTCCCTTTTAATGGTTCAAAGATGGTTGGTACCAAGATACCCAGAAATGGTTCAAACCTTGGTCCGTCTTATTTTATTCACTTTCGGGACAAAGGTTCAAACAAGGCAGTGCGCTATTTAGATTCACTGAAAAGCTGCAATGTTTGTGAAGCACATGCAGCATAACCATTCCTTTCCCATGTTTGCAAAGCTGGACAGTTATTTTCTGCTAACATTTGATGCATCTTCACTTCATACAAATTGATTAATCGGCCATGTCTGTCGGTCTAATTACTCTATTTGATGAAAGATGACACTGGTCTATCAGAACTCAAATCTATGAGGGAGCATCCAATACATTTGAACCGTGAAGCCCCTCCTCTTTGGTCAATTCCACCCACTTCTTGAGCCACAGAGCTTTGTCGAAGCAGAGTTCCTGTCAAGTGGCCATTCTTTTTATGTGAACTGTGACAGCGCTTGCAAAAGTTATCCATCCTGGGAATCTAATCTGTTCTCACCGGACTGGGCTCCTGGTACAAAAATCAGGAAACCTCCACTCTCTGATTTCTCAACCAAAGCACAAAAGGTCGATTTGAGACTCTTGCTAAGATCAGTTAATTTGACACACATCTTGAATTACATCTGACTGATGCGCATGACTCAGTTAAAAATTGGCTTTACCAGATGTTCCATGAGGAACAATTACTTTCCAAAAAGCAAATTCTAGAAATGTTCACATTACTCGCCAGGATATGAAACAGGAACTAGGAAAACAGATATACCTTACAAACAAAACCCGAACACCTTGACCCAAACTGGCCACACTCATTTGTGCTCTTTTTACTCTACTTCTCAGAAATAATGGACCATACCAGAACTATTTCTAGATGCAGTGGAAGTTTAGTGTATAGCTGAAGAAATGACACCAGATTGAAATTCATGGCATTGCTCACTTAGTGAAAAGAATCAGACCTTTCAGTGGCAACACTCAAGAAGCTTGACACCATCCAGGACATGGCAGCTTGACAGTGCTGTTAGGGAATGCCATAGAGAATGCACCAGTGAATGAGTAGCTTGTTTAAATTCCAGCAGGTTGACTCTTGTCAAGGTATTGCCATGGGGAAAGAACCAGAGAATGATTGCACAGACATTCAATCCCTCCACCACCACCAAACAGCGGCAGCTGTGTACCATCTACAAGATGCACTGCAAGAACTCACCAAGGCTCCTGAAGCAGCATTTTCCAAACCCACGAACTCTACTATCTAGAGGGACAAGAGCAGCAAATACCTGGGAATACCCCCTCCAAGTCACTCACGATCTTGATTTGGAAATATATCACCATTCCTTCACTATTGCCGAGTCAAAATCTTGGACCTTCTACCCTAACAGCACTGTGGGTGTACCTACACCTCAGGGACTGCAGTGGTTCAAGAAGGCAGCTCATCACCACCTTCTCAAGGGAAAACAGGGAAGGATAATAAATAATGGTCCAGCCAGTGACACCCACATCCCATAAAACTGATTTTAAAAAAAATTCAAATCTATAATGCAAGGATTTTGTCATTAAAGCCAACTTGAAATCTGAATATTTTTTGCCGTTATTTTCAATATTAATTTTTAAGCTTGCTTGACAACTCGAGAAGCAGTTCCCACTCTCCCAGCTGGCCTGGGATAGGCTTAAAGGAGGATTGCTTATACACAAATACACACGCACATTAAACAGTAATCTATCCTCTATTGGCTTGGTAGTACAGAACTTGATTATTGCTGAAAAAAAAGACATGTTGAAGCTTTTCATTTGCACTCATGAGGACAGATTCACAAGAATACGAAAAAGGAACAACAATTTATACTGTATGAGAAGAGGGTGCTGATTGGTTGGTGAGTGAACTCTAATTGGTAGAGGCATTGTCATAGAGAATGCACCAGGGAACAATTAATTGCCAAATGTGAGTTGGAGAACATTTACGGGACAGTGATCATTGCACCATAAGGATTAGGATGGCTGTGGAAAACGACAAGGAGAAATCCAAAGTCTGAGTAAAAGTAATCGTGGGGGAATGAGCTGTCTTTAAAGAGGAACTGGTTCTGGTAAAGTTGAGGTACACTCTGACAAGGGGAAAGCCAGGACAACTGAAACCAGAGCTGTCTAGAATAACAGGCAAGATCAAGTAAATAAAGGGAACATTTGATAATTGTCAGGTTGATAATATAAGTGAGACTCAGGCTGAATATAGAAAGTTCAGAGGGCAAGTGATAAAAGAAAAAAGTGAAGAGAGCATGAAAAGAAACTAGAAACAAACATAAAAAGGGAATCTAGAAGTCTTCTATAGGCATATAAATTGTATAAAGATAGTAAGAGCAGGATTGGGGGCTATTAGGGACCAAAAAAGGGATTTTTACATGGAGGAAAGGGCATGATTGCATCTGTCTTTACCAAGGAAGATGTTTCCAACACAAACCTTGGAAGTATTAAGAAATGTGAGAAAGGCGAAGATAAACTTCAAGAGAACACAGACTTGCTGGTCGAATAGGCAAAGATGTGGCAGATGCAATTTAATGCAGAGAAATGTGAAGTAATACATTTCAAGAGGAAGAATGAGAAGAAGCAATAAAAATAAAGGGTACAATTCTAAAAGAGGATTATGTGCATAAAATGTTGAGGGTAGCAGGGCAGGTTGAGGAAGTGGTTAATAGACATACAGGATCCCGAGCACAGATTTAAGATAACAGAAACAAAGGTGACACGAGGGAAAATGTTTCCATACAGCGTGGTTAAGATCTGGAATGCACATCCTGAGAGTGTAACAGAGGCAAGTTCAATCGGAATTTCAAACCAGTATTGGATAATTATCTGAACAGAACCGAATTGCAGGGCTACTGGGAAAGGCAGCAGAATGGGACTAGCCAAGTTGTTCTTGGAGAGAACTGGCACAGATAAGATGGTCCAAATGGCCTTCTACTGTGCTATAACCATTTGATTTGATTTATTACTGTCACATGTATTAACATACAGTGAAAAGTGTTGTTTCTTGTGCGCTATACAGACAAAACATACCATTCATAGAGAAGGAAATGAATGTAGTATTACAGTCATAGCTAGAGTGTGGAGAATGATCAACTTCATGCAAGGTAAGTCCATTCAAAAATCTGACAGCAGCAGGGAAGATGCTGTTCTTGAGTTGGTTCGTACATGACCTCAGACTTTTGTATCTTTTTCCCGACGGAAGAAGGTGGAAGAGAGAGTGTCCTGGGTGCGTGGGACCCTTAATTATGCTGGCTGCTTTGCCAAGGCAGCGGGAAGTGTAGACAGAGTCAATGGATGGGAGGCTAGTTTGCGTGATGGATTGGGCTACATTCACGACCTTTTGTAGTTTCTTGCGATCATGGGCAGAGCAGGAGCCATACCAAGCTGTGATACAACCAGAAAGAATGCTTTCTATGGTGCATCTGTAAAAGTTGGTGAGAGTAATTCTGTGATTCTGAAATAGCTCCTCAGTGGCCAGTGTCCCTTCATCAGATGTCCTTTATTTACAAGGAGATAACTGAGGAGGCATTGTGGTAATCTTTCAGGAATGAGTGGAGTCAGGGAAGGTAACACCCCTGTTTAAGAAGGGAGGGAGGCAGAAGATGGGAAATTATAGGCCAGTTGGCCTGACCTCGGTCGTGGGTCCATCTTGCCGAGTCCATTATTAAGGATGAAACTGCAGAGTACTTGGAAATGCATGGTAAAATAGGGCTGAGTCAGCATGGCTTCGTCAAAGGGAGGTCATGTCTGACAAATCTATTAGAATTCTTTGAGGAGGTAACAAAGAAATTAGACAAAGGTGAGCCAGTGGATGTGATTTATTTGGATTTCCAGAAAGCCTTTGACAAGGTACCTTACAGGAGGCTGCTAAATAAGCTATAAGCCAATGGTGTTAGAGGCAAGGTACTGGCATGGCTAGAAGATTGGCTGACAGATAGAAGGCAGAGAGTGGGGATAAGGGGGTCCTTTTCAGGATGGCAACCGATGACTGGTGGTGTTCCAGAGGGGTCAGTGTTGGGACCACAACTTTTCACTGTATACATTAATGATCTGGAAGATGGAACTGAAGGCATGGTTGCTAAATTTGCGGATGATACAAAGATATGTAGAGGGACAGGTAGTGTTGAGGCTAGAGAATGACTTGGACAGGCTAGGAGGGTGGGAAAAGAAGTGGCAGATGGAATGCAATATAGGACAGTTTGAGGTTATGCATTTTAGTAGAAAGAATAGAGGGGTAGACTATTTTCTAAATGGGGAAAAGCTTCGGAAATCTGAAGCACAAAGGGACTTGGGAGTCCAGGTTCAGGACTCTCAAGGTCAACATGCAGGAAGGCAAATTCAATTTCTAGAGGGCTAGAATAGAGCAGCTGAGGCTGTATAAAGCTCTGGTCAGACTCCATTTGGAGTATCGTGAGCAGTTTTGGGCCCCATATCCAAGGAAGGGTGTGCTGGCCTTGGAGGGGGTCCAGAGGAGGTTCACAAGAATGATCCCAGAAATGAAGGGTTTGTCGTATGAGGAGCGGTTGAGGAGTCTGGATCTATGCTTGATGGAGTTTAGAAGAATGAGGGAGGGATCTACTTGAAACTTACAGAATACTGAGAGGCCTAGATAGAGTGGACGTGGAGAGGATGTTTCCACTAGTGGGAGAGACTAGAATTTGTGGGCACAACCTCAGAGTGAAGGGGCGCTCTTTTAAAACTGAGATGAGGAGGAATTTCTTCAGCCAGAGGGTGGTGAATATGTGGAACTCATTGCCACAGAGGGCTGTGGAGGCCAGGTCATTGAGTATCTTTAAGACAGAGATAGATAGGTTCCTGATCAATAAGGGGATCAACGGTTATGGGGAGAAGGCAGGAGAATGGGGATGAGAATCATATCAGCCATGATTGAATGGCAGAGCAGACTTGATGGGCCGAATGGCCTAATTCTGCTCCTATATCTTGTGGTGTAAGCTCAATTCCACTCCTAAGAGTGCTTCAGGTACAAAGTCAGAATCCGGAATCTCAGCAGACTTGGCACACCTCTACAGGCGAGGCTCCCTGATTAAGCAAACAATCATTACCTCAATCAGGGGAGCTCATACTCCAATAGACCTACCTCATGGGCCTCGTTGAGTTCATTACAGATTCTAGGAAATTAAAGCACCTTTTCTACAGCAAATACCTCAAAGCCCCAAGTTGAAAACAGTTAACTGATAGTCACTCAGATCTGAGGGGTTGTAAAGTGAAGAAGTGAAGAACCCCTTTCAGCAACATTCAGGATGCTTCCAGTCAGGTGTGAGGATGGGTATGATAACCCTAACTAAAGACACAGAGACCTTGAAGTCAATGTGGACAGCTGAGCTAACAATGAGGACAGGAAACGACACACACACACACACAACGACACACACACACACAACACACACACAAACGACACACACACACACAAACGACACACACACACACAAACGACACACACACACACAAACGACACACACACACACAAACGACACACACACACACAACGACACACACAACGACACACACAACGACACACACAACGACACACACAACGACACACACACACACACACAACGACACACACACACACACACAACGACACACACACACACACAACGACACACACACACACAACGACACACACACACACAAAACGACACACACACACACAAAACGACACACACACACACAACGACACACACACACACAACGACACACGCACACACAACGACACACGCACACACAACGACACACACACACACACACAACGACACACACACACACGACACACATACAAACGACACACACAACGACGCACGCACGCGCACACACACACACACACACACACACAGCTTTACTTGCTAGTTTCCACTTGAATACCCAAACTTAATTCAATAGCCTGATTCTTGTTGACTTTGTGTTCCCCACAGCCTTCATGTCGAGATAATTGTAATGACAGAATCTTTTCTACCAACGTCTTGCATTTCCAAATGTAGTTGCTCTGCCACATGTAATCAATTTAAAACTGGATGACCTAATTCTCCTTCCTACTGTTGTGATGGAAGGTGGTGTGACACTTAATCTCCCACTTCGCTCCCTTTCTACTGTCACAATCCTGCTAGTTTCTGAAACATTTATAACAGTTTTTATATGAAAAATAAAAATTATGTGAACAATTTACAAAACTCATTTCCATGAGAACTCTATGCTGTAAGAGATGCCATTCATAACATTATCATCTTGTTAGGGATTATTAATATTTAAAGAGAAATCTGTTTTAACCAATAGAACCACACCACAAGATTTCATGTTTTTAAACAAAAACATTATTGTACACAAGACTTAAAACCATAGAACATAGAACATAGAACAGTACAGCACAGAACAGGCCCTTCGGCCCACGATGTTGTGCCGACCTTCATCTGAAACCAAGATCAAGCTATCCCACTCCCTACCATCCTGGTGTGCTCCATGTGCCTATCCAATAACCGCTTAAATGTTCCTAAAGTGTCTGACTCCACTATCACTGCAGGCAGTCCATTCCACACCCCAACCACTCTCTGCGTGAAGAACCTACCTCTGATATCCTTCCTATATCTCCCACCATGAACCCTATAGTTATGCCCCCTTGTAATAGCTCCATCCACCCGAGGAAATAGTCTTTGAACGTTCACTCGATCTATCCCCTTCATCATTTTATAAACCTCTATTAAGTCTCCCCTCAATCTCCTCCGCTCCAGAGAGAAAAGCCCCAGCTCCCTCAACCTTTCCTCATAAGACCGACACTCCAAACCAGGCAGCATCCTGGTAAATCTCCTCTGCACTCTTTCCAGCGCTTCCACATCCTTCTTATAGTGAGGTGACCAGAACTGCACGCAATATTCCAAATGCGGTCTCACCAAGGTCCTGTACAGTTGCAGCATAACCCCACGGCTCTTAAACTCCAACCCCCTGTTAATAAAAGCTAACACACTATATGCCTTCTTCACAGCTCTATCCACTTGAGTGGCAACCTTTAGAGATCTGTGGATATGGACCCCAAGATCTCTCTGTTCCTCCACAGTCTTCAGAACCCTACCTTTGACCCTGTAATCCACATTTAAATTAGTCCTACCAAAATGAATCACCTCACATTTATCAGGGTTAAACTCCATTTAACCAGTAGGATATTAACTTCTAGAACATAGAACAATGCAGCACAGGAACAGGTCCTTCGGCCCGTGATATTGTGCCGAACATGACGCCAAATTAAGCTAATCACTTCTGCCTGCCCTTGGTCTATATCCCTGCATTGCTTGCATATTCATGTGCTGACCTAAAAGCCCCTTAAATGCTCCTATCGTATCTGTTTGCACCACCACCCCTGGCAGGGCGTTCCCCCCACTCTAGGAAAAAGATTCTGACTTTCAACCCGATCTATGCTTCTCAATTTTATATTTTTCTATCAGGTCTCCCCTCAGCCTCCGCCGCTCCAAAGAAAACAAACCTAGTTTGTCCAGCCTGTCCTTATAGCTCATACCCTCAAATCCAGGCAGCATCCTGGTAAACCTCTTCTGCACCCTCTCCAAAGCTTCCACATCCTTCCTGTAATGTGGCGGCCAGATTTGAACACAATACTCTAAGTGCGGCCTAACCAAAATTTTACAAAGCTGCAACGTAACATCCTGACTTTTGTACTCAGTGCCCCAGCCAATAAAGGCAAGCAGTCCATACACCTTCTTTACCACCCTATCTACTTGTGTGGCTACTTTCAGGGAGTTATGGACTTGAACCCCAAGATCCTTCTGTACATCAATGCTGTTCAGGGTCCTGCCATTAACTGTATACTTACCCTTAACATTTGCTCTCCCAAAGTGCAGCACCTCACACTTGCCCAGATTAAACTCTATCTACCATTTTTTTGCTCATATCTGCAACTGGTCTATATCTTGCTGTATCCATTGACAACCTTCTACACTATCCACAACTCCACCTAACTTTGTGTTGTCTGCAAACTTACTAACCCACCCATCTACTTTTTCATCCAAGTCATTTATATATGTCACAGCAGAACTCAACAATATGATTTAAAACTATGTATGTTATACACTCAGTTTTACTTCTTACTTCCCCTCCCTAAAAAGTTGGTTCGAAGTTCCAGAGGCTGGAAATTCTACAGGCAGAGTTCTTTCTCTTTCGGAATGGTGCAAAGTGGATTGCAAAGAGGTGAATAGAAAACTGTATGCCCAATTGACTATCAATATAATTTCTTTCCTTTCGCTCAGATTTCAAACCCCTCCCTCAAATCTCGTTTCTCTTCAAAGTAAGAATGTTTGTTGCAGTACTTCCGCAAACTCAGCATCCTTTCTGCCAAATTGCAACACAATCTCAACATAGGAGCATTTAGGGCACCAGACAATAACAACAGGATTTATCGGCCTTTTGGCTAAGATCAAGTGTAGTATCGACATGCTGTGCTTGGTTGAAGTCCCCTCTCCCCCTCCCACTCCCGTCCCCTCTCCCCCTCCCACTCCCGTCCCCTCTCCCCCTCCCACTCCCGTCCCCTCTCCCCCTCCCATTCATTTGAAGCCATTTTTAAAAGTGGCATCTCGGCCTTTTGGCTAAGATGCAAATGAGATCAAGCCTTGGAGGAGGAGCTATTCCTACTCCAATCAGCTTGGATCAAGTAGATCAAGCCCAATAAGATGTTTAACAACACCAGGTTAAAGTCCAACAGGTTTAATTGGTAGCAAAAGCCACACAAGCTTTCGGAGCTCCAAGCCCCTTCTTCAGGTGAGTGGGAATTCTGTTCACAAACAGGGCATATAAAGACACAAACTCAATTTACATGAATAATGGTTGGAATGCGAATACTTACAGCTAATCAAGTCTTTAAGAAACAAAACAACGTGAGTGGAGAGAGCATCAAGACAGGCTAAAAAGATGTGTATTGTCTCCAGACAAGACAGCCAGTGAAACTCTGCAGGTCCAAGCTGGTGTTGTTAAACTTCTTACTGTGTTTACCCCAGTCCAACGCCGGCATCTCCACATCATGACGATCAAGCCCAAGACAGGAGGTGAGAGCCCAGTCTTGTCAGCTTGGATTGGGAATGTCTCAACTTGTTGAGACTCTGAATTGGACTTGATATGATTGAATTGGAATAAGAATATATATTACGCACACCAGAGCTACAAAGCCATTGGTTGAAATCATTAAACACAGAGTTTAAACTTGAACGTCACTGGGTGATACAATTTGGCATTGTGCGATTTGCAGCATTTAATCTGTGAATTAGTAGAGATGTTGTCACTGGTGGGAGCCATGAGCTTCCTGCTTACAACAGTTCCCTGAAACATTAGCCCGAGGGGGTCATCAATGGGCCAGATTTTTCTGGGATGGGACATCTTGTGGAACGAGCTGATCATTAGGCTTTGGTCTTTACCTTTCATAAAACCATAGAAACTGGGAACAGGAGTCAACAATTCAGCCCCTCAAGCCTGTTCAACACAATCGTGACCGATCTCATCTTGGACTCATCTCCACTTTCCTGCCTGTTCCCCACATCCCTTCATCCCGCTACTAATTAAAAACCCATCTATCTCCTCCTTAACTATGTTTAATCTTCTGGCATCCACTGTGCTCTGTGATAGAGAATTCCACAGATTGACAAACCTTTGAGTGAAGTAATTCCTCCTCATTTCTGTTTTAAATCTGCCAGCCCTTAGCTTAAAACTATGGCCTCTCATTTTGGAATGTACAACAAGGAGAAATATCTGCTCTATGTCTATCCTGTTAAACCCCTTTAGAATCTAATATACATTCCATCCCTACATCCAAATCATTAATATAGATTGTAAATAGTCAGGGCCCAAGGACCAAACCCTGTGGCACCCCAACAGCTACATCTCAATTAGATCTCGTCTCGTTCTTCTAAACTCCAGTGAGAATGGACCTAAACTGCTCAATCTTTCTTCATAAAACAAGTCTTTCAATCCTGGAATCAATCTAGTGAATCTCGGCCACCTCTAATGCATTTACAGCCTTCCTCAAGTAAAGGGGCCAGAACTATGCACAGTACTCCAGATGCAGTTTCACCAATGCCCTATACAGTTGCAACAGCACTTCCCTGATTTTATATTCTATTCTATTAGCAATGAATACCAAAATTCAATTTTCCTTCCTTATTACCTGCTGCACCTGCATAATAACTTTCTGCAATTCTTGCACAAGGACACCCAGATCCATCTGCACCAAAGCATTTTGATGTTTCTCTCTATTTAGATAAGTTGCCTTTTTATTCCTCCAACCAAAATGGATAACCTCACACTTATCCACATTAAAATTCATCAGCCAAGTTTTGGCTCACTCATCTAACCTATCTATATCTGTTTGTAAACTGCTTATTCCCTCATTGCAACTTCGTATCCTACCTATTTCAGTGTTATCTGCAAATTTGGCTACAGTACATTCTATCCCTGCATCCAAATCATTAATATAGATCGTAAGTAGTCAGGGCCTGTGGACTGAAACCCTGTGGCAACCGGCTAGTTACATCTTGCCAACCAGAAGAGGACCCATTTATCCCCACTTGCTGCTTTCTGTTGGTTAACGAATCAGTTCACATAATTTCTGGTTCTTATCTTGCTGAAAACTGATAATGGTTCAATGAAGACAATGGATAAACTGGGACTTCAGTGAATGGCAAGGTCATAGAACCATAGAAAATTACAGCTCAGAAACAGGCCTTTTGGCCCTTCTTGTCTGTGCCGAACCATTTTTTGCCTAGTCCCACTGACCTGCACTTGGACCATATCCTTCCACACCCCTCTCATCCATGAACCCGTCCAAGTTTTTCTTAAATGTTAAAAGTGACCCCGCATTTACCACTTTATCCGGCAGCTCATTCCACACTCCCATCACTCTCTGCGTGAAGAAGCCCCCCCTAATATTCCCTTTAAACTTTTCTCCTTTCACCCTTAACCTATGCCCTCTGGTCTTTTTCTCCCCTAGCCTCAGTGGAAAAAGCCTGCTTGCATTCACTCTATCTATACCCATCAAAATCTTATACACCTCTATCAAATCTCCCCTCAATCTTCTACGCTCCAGGGAATAAAGTCCCAACCTATTCAATCTCTCTCTGTAACTCAGCTTCTCAAGTCCCGGCAACATCCTTGTGAACCTTCTCTGCACTCTTTCAACCTTATTTACATCCTTCCTGTAACTAGGTGACCAAAACTGTACACAATACTCCAAATTCGGCCTCACCAGTGCCTTATATAACCTTACCATAACACTCCAACTTTTATACTCGATACTCCGATTTATAAAGGCCAATGTACCAAAGGCACTCTTTACGACCCTATCCACCTGTGACGTCACTTTTAGGGAATTCTGTACCTGTATTCCCAGATCCCTCTGTTCAACTGCACTCTTCAGAGTCCTACCATTTACCCGGTACGTTCTACTTTGGTTTGTCCTTTCAAAGTGCAATATCTCACACTTGTCTGCGTTAAAATTCCATTTGCCATTTTTCAGCCCATTTTTCTAGTTGGTCCAAATCCCTCTGCAAGCTTTGAAAACCTTCCTCACTGTCCACTACACCTCCAATCTTTGTATCATCAGCAAACTTGCTGATCCAATTTACCACATTATCATCCAGATCATTGATACAGATGACAAACAACAATGGACCCAACCCCGATCCCTGCGGCACACCACTACTCACAGGCCTCCACTCAGAGAAGCAATCCTCCACAACCACTCTCTGGCTTCTTCCATTGAGCCAGTGTCTAATCCAATTTACTACCTCCCCATGTATACCTAGCGACTGAACCTTCCTAACTAACCTCCCATGAGGGACCTTGTCAAAGGCCTTGCTGAAATCCAGGTAGACAACATCCACCGCCTTCCCTTCATCCACTTTCCTGGTAACCTCCTCGAAAAACTCTAATGGATTGGTCAAACATGACCAACAAAGGTCAATCAGAAGCAAGGACTGAGAAAGAAAGAGGTACTGAGGAGAAAATAGGGTGAACAGGGATTAAATCAGATAGAGATTGGATTAATTAAAAAAGGAAACGTGTGAAAGAAATTAAGATTTTTTACATCTCTTAGAAGAATTCACTACTCACAATTAGAAGATTGAACATTTTAAATTATTCCATTTCTGGGCCAGAGTTTGTTTACAATTGAATTAACAATTATTGCATTGTTCAAGTGGTATGTAAAGCTTTTAATCATCAGATTTAACTTTCTGTAGCAAGTATAATAAGCAATTAATGTGCAAGTCCAGCAATGTCTTAATTGTAACAGGGAGGCTAAGGAACCATTTGAGCAACGCAAACGGTGGAATAGTGTTAAATTGACCATCAAGCTCTGTAGACTCACAGGTCATTCCCTAAACTTATTGGCCAATTTATATTCTAACAGTTGCATGCAGCATTAACATGCTATAATTTTCCAGCAAAGATCCGGGCCACAATACTGTGGAAACGATTACCAATATTCTACCCAGAGAGATCGAGAGAAAGGAGGAAACAGCCAAACAGCTTTATTGAGTATTAAAGCATCCTCTAGTGACAAAAAAAGGTATTGCAGTTCTATACCTTTTAAACTCCCCCCCACTCCCCCTACATGAAATGGTGTGCCAACAACAACTTGCATTTAAACAGCACCTTTGACATAATAGAACACCCCAAAACATTTAACGGGGACATAATGAATCATAGTGCAAAACCTAGCCGCGCAAGGCGATATTAGGGCACAGGACAAAAGTTTAGTAAAATAGGTAGGTTTAAGGAGCAATTTAAGAGAAAAATGAGGTAGAGGCAAAAAGGTTCAGTTTGGAGAGAATTCCTGAGCTTGAAGCATTGGCAGCTAATTGTGCAGTGAGGATGCTCAAGAGACTAGAATTAGAGGAGCGCAGGGATCTGAGAGTTGTGGGGCTGCAGGAGAGATAAAGACAAGGATGAAAAATTTAAAATCAGGACATTGTTTAAGCAGGAGCCATTGGAATTTCGTGACATTTACACCAAAACTGCAACTGGAAAGATTTGGAAAAATACCAAATGGCAGGGTCAACTGCTACTAACCATTGCTGAATTCCACTTCTCAAGAGATGAGGGAGAGAAAAAACTGAACATTAGTCCAATGAGCCCACCAGTTCATAGAAATCATAGAAACCCTACAGTACAGAAAGAGGCCATTCGGCCCATCGAGTCTGCACCGACCACAATCCCACCCAGGCCCTTCCCCCATATCCCTACGTATTTTACCCGCTAATCCCCGCATCCCAGGACACCAAGGGGCAATTTTAGCATGGCCAATCAACCCAACCCGCACATCTTTGGACTGTGGGAAGAAACCGGAGCACCCGGAAGAAACCCACGCAGACACGAGGAGAATGTGCAAACTCCACACAGACAGTGACCCAAGCCGGGAATCGAACCCAGGACCCTGGAGCTGTGAAGCAGCAGTGCTAACCACTGTGCTACCGTGCCACCCTGCAGTTGTTGCAAAAATGCTGGAATCTATTATTAAGAAAATCTTAATGCAGTTAGAAAATAAGTGTATGATTAGAACAAGTGCATGTGGTTTACCAAAGATAAATCCTGTTTGACAAATTTATTAGAATTTTTTGAGGGTGTAATGACTAAGGTACATTAAGGGGAACCAGTAGATGTAGCATCTTCATCTACATGGGATGTAGAGTGGCACAGTGGTAATTTCACCGGACTAGTAATCCCGAGGCCCAGGCTAATGTTCTTGGGAATGGAAAGACAAATACCTACTATAGTTTTGGATCAGCAGTCAGAGTTCGGAAACTCAGGGCTTTAGCATATGCCAGCCAGGAGATGGCCGCACATGTTCAGTTCATTGATTCCATCTGGTTCATTAATGTCATTTATGGAAGGAAATCTGCTGTCCTTACCTGATCTGGCCTACATGTGATTCCAGACGCAGTGCAATGTGTTTGATTTTTAACTGATTTCTGAAATGGCGAGCAAGACACTCAGTTCAACAGCACTTAGGGATGGGTAACAAATGCTGGCCTTGCCATGAAAGAATAAAAATATACCTGGATTTCCAAAGGGCATTTGA